>NC_138549.1:15248942-15395729 GCF_964273705.1 Natrix helvetica | reverse complement strand
AGCAGGAACTTTAAAGAATGAAAATAGAATGGAAGAGAATGTAGTTTGCTCTTTTTTTTAATTGATTAGACCAATATTTTCAGATTGCTTCATATACAATGAAGAATTTGAGATGAGAAAAACTGAATATAAAAGAAAGCAGAGCTGAAAGATTGATTGATTCAAGAGGATAATATTTAAATGCTTAGCTCAAAACTTTCCAGATGTTTGGATCTGCAGCTCTCTTTGGTGTAACTTATCATCGGCAACAGCCAAAGATTTGAGGATTGTGGTACCAAATATTTTATTTATTTTATTTATTTGTAAAATTTGTTAGCCACCCATCTTACTAGACAGGTAATAAATACCCAAACTGTTTCAGGATTTCTACAATTGGCTTAACTATTCTGAATGTAAAGTTTAGTATATATAATGACTTTTGGGAGCTAAAAAGATAGCCATTATTATATATATATAAACATACATACATACATACCAGGGGTGGGTTCCTGCCAGTTCTAACCTCTTCTACAGAAGAGGTTCCACAAATCTACAGTGCCGTTTAGAACCGGTTCCAGCTCCCTCCCCCCCCCCGACCCGTCCACACATCATCAAGGTGAAGAGCGAGAGGAGGAATTCTGGGAGTTGAAGTCCACAAGTCTTAAAGCTGTCAAGTTTGAACACCCCTGGGGTTTTTTTCTAAAGGGTTAGGGGTGCAAGGGTCTTGTAACTTGACAGCTTTAAGACTTGCGTGCTTCAAATGCCAGAGTTTCTCAGCCAACATTTTGGTTGCTAAGCAAGAGTGTTGTTAAGTGAGTTTCACCACATTTTACAAGTTGGCCACTCCCACCCAGTCGCATGGCTGGCAAGCTACTCCCACCCGGTCATAGGGTAGACAAGCCACTCCCACAAAGCAGGCCACACCTACAGAAGAGGTTCTAAAAAAATTTGAAACCCACCACTGTTACATACATACATACATGCATACATGCATACATGCATACATGCATACATGAATACATGAATACATGCATACATGCATACATGCATACATGCATACATGCATACATGCATACATGCATACATGCATACATGCATACATGCATACATGCATACATGCATACATGCATACATTCCTCATTTTAAAGAGATCCATATGTCTGGAAGATTACTTTCTTGCTTGGAATAACCATATTAATTGAATTTGGCCCACTCAAGTGGGTGAGCAAGTTATTGTCATCATTATCATCATCATCTGCAAATTTCTTCATAAACAAGACTTCAGATTTTTAAGTTTGAATGTAGGAGAAACCAAGATTTAGTCATCCATAGTTAGAAAAATGGCTATGCCTAAAATTGATCATTCAAATTGCCTAGTCCTGTTTTCACATATGATTACTGCTAATCAAAATACTGTTTTATACAAGCAAGATTGTTTAGATCAGTGGTAGTCAACCTTTTTCTACCTACCGCCCACTAATGGATCTTTCTTGATGGAAAAATTTCCTTACCGCCCACCAGTGAATCGTGTAGTTGCTCAGATCACATGGGCGCAGCCCGACCGGAGAAGTTTCTCTTCTCAGAAATGTCTTCTCGGGCTGCGCCCGTGTGATCTGAGCAACCACGTGATTCACCTCACTCACTGTTTCCCTGGCGACGGGACGGGGCTTGGTGCGCTCTACCAGCTCAGGCACGACTGGAGAAGTTTCCTCAGTGAAGCTCCTGAAAGGGACACAGGCTGCCACCGCTCCACTGAAGACATTTCTGAGAAGAGAAACTTCTCCGGTTGCGCCCGAGCAGGTGGAGCGCAGGCAAGCGCCGTCCGGTGAAAGGGGCGGGGCAGGAACTTACTTCTGGGTTCATTGACCAATGGGATCATGCGATCCGGTGCGATCTGGCAGAAACCCACCACTGACTCCTCCCCTTCCTCTTCCCACGTGTTTGCTTGTGCACGCGCTTGCACTCGCCTGCCCACTCGCACAAAAGGAGGTTTTAACCTCCGAAATCCCCACCGCCCACCTGGAATCCCAAAACACCCACTTGTGGCTGGTAGGGACCAGGTTGACGACCCATGGTTTAGATGATAATACGCAGAAAATACGACTTCAGCAATAGAGTGGTCAATGCTTGGGATGCTCTACCCGACTCTGTTTCTTACAGCTTCCAAACCTCACAGCTTCAATCTCAGACTGTCTACAGTGGACCTCACCCAGAGGTGGCATTCAGCAGGTTCTAACCAGTTCTGGAGAATCAGTAGTGGAAATTTTGAGTAGTTCGGAGAACCGGTAAATACCACCTCTGACTGGCCTCGCCCCCATCTATTCTCTGCTTCCTGAATCCCAGCTGATCGGGAGAGAATGGGGATTTTGCAATATCTTTCCTCTGCCACGCCCATCAAGCCATGCCACGCCCAACAAGCCACGCCCACAGAACCACTAGTAATAAATTTTAAATCCCATTACTGACCTCAACCCATTCTTAAGAGATCCGTAAAAGGGCATGCATAAGCGCACCAGCCTGCCTACCATCCCTGTCCTACTGTCCCCATTTATTTGTATTAATTTCATTTGTTCATGGTTACGTTCGCACCTATACTTGTTATCTTGTACATTTTGACAAACAAACAAATAATAAAACTGCTATCTCTTGTTTCATGAGTTTCAGTTTTGTCTATTCTAGGTCACTGTAGCCTACGGTTCTTTTTTAAAGAATGAGTTTTCCTGAAAGTTGTCTGCTTTTAAGTCATGGTTTTATACCAACATAAGGCAATTTTCTGACTTTAATCACATTTATTTTTGACTAAATCCCAGCCACATCTACATTTAAACTTCCTTCAGTTTCTTTACACATCAAGGTTTAGTTCATGAACCCCAATCATTTTAACACATCATTCACATCTCTATAGCATTAAGTTCCCTTTCTGATGAAGTGACATCTAGTGGCATCCTGGATGTCTTACTCTTTCTGTCAAAAAGTAGATGTCATGTGTATAAAGCATACGGTATTTAAGTAGTGTTTACATAAAAGCAGAAACATTAAAGGAACAACAACCTCTGCGTTTCCCAAAATAAAATTGCGCCAAACAACTCTACATGACAATGTGTCCTACTCCAGAAATAGGTTTTCTTTGGTGACATATACATATATATTTTATACATACATACATACATACATACATACATACATACATACATGTATATACATATACATATACATAAATATTTCTGGCATAAACATTTCCATATAGTGTTTGGATCTTACAACAATTATATTTTGTATCCATTACATAGGTATGTGTAGTCAGTCAGATTACCTGTCCATTAATCCCTTCTTTTATCTGGTTATTAAACATATAAATACATATCCGATTCCTACCTATCACACAATCTTAATACCATATTTTCCAATTCTTAACTTGTTTGCATTTTTCTGTACTAACCTTGTTCCCTCATTTCTAACCATCGGTACCATTTGCCCCGAATTTCATGATATTTCGTCTGACCTTTTTCTTTGAGCTCTAGAGTCAGTCTGACTTTGGTGAGATCTTTTTGTTGATGTCACCATTCTGACTAGTTTGAAGGGATTAAATAAAATGTATTTTGTTTGTTTTTGATTTTGTTTAAATTTATATGGCTGGCCCCTTTCATCACAGCAATTCTGAGCGGTGAACATAACTTAAAACAGAAACCGTGCTACAAATGACTATTAAAACATACAATAGCCAATGTTCATTGCACAAATCCCGCCCAGGGGCCATAGTTTGAGGACTCCTGATTTAGTGCAATATAAAAAATGCAAATAATTTTTCTGTGGACCACCAATATTTTCTCGTGGACAACCAGTGATCCATGGACCACCAGTGGACAACCATGGATCACTGGTTGTCCACGAGAAAATATTGGTGGTCCACAGACCGCTGCATTAAGAGACAATTTTTGCTATTGGGCTTTAGGAGATGAGGCAACCCAAAAACTTCAGAGTGATAAAAGTTCTTTAACATTTGTGGGAGATAATTAAAACAGGCCTCCCTTTAAAAACTGACTGGAGTGCTGATCTACTGGAGCTTTTTATAAGTAGGAAATATATTCTAAGGTATTTGGGTTTTGACATCTCTACTGCACAGTAGAATATAGTACATTATTTCATTACAATCTTTCCATCTTACTGCAATTTTCTTTGAATTGGTTATTATATGTCCATTGGCATCTTTTAGCATATCATTTTGGAGTTGGAACCCTCTTCTCAGTTCAAATATCTTTTGGAAGACTTACTGTTTTTCCATGTTGTTTTTTCTCCATATTCATTGTTTTTACAAAGGTTATTATAATACTTCTTCTACAGCTTTCTGGAATTGTTTGGTTAAATTATTTCCTGAGATACTTGTCTTTCTTGGCTTCTCTTCTTTTCTTGAAGTTGCCATGGTTTATTCTGCCAATCAACGTGCTTTCTTCTGTCTCTTCCTATTTGCAAATTTCTTTTCACATTCATCCTTAAAAATGTCTTTAAGTTCATTTTGGTTTCTGCCTATGAGATTCAAGACTTGAAAGTAATACCTATGTATTTTCTTCTTGAAAATCGTGGGTATATGTTCCAGATCATATTTGCTGAAACTGGTTGATTTTCTTCTTCTACAATACTTTACAACACAGTATCAACAGTAGAGACCTTCAGGTTTCTAGGTTTTATCATATCTCAAGACTTAAAATGGACACCTAACATCAAAAACATCATCGAAAAAGCACAACAAATTCCTTGTGTGTCCAATCACACTTGGCCAATAAAGAATTCTATTCTATTCTATATTCTATTTGGAACTGAGCAGTTCATGATTTGTTCTGCAGTCAGTACCTGCCCACATGTTTGATACTATAATGGAACTCTCCCATCTCTTTTTTGTGCTCACCACAATATAAAAGAGATGTTGAGACTCTTGAAAGAATGCAAAGAAGAGCGAGAAAGATAATTAGGGGCATGGAGACTGAAACACATGATGAAGGGTTGCAGAAATTGGGTTTGCCTAGTGTAGTGAAAAGAAGGACTAGGGGTGACATGATAGCAGTGTTCCAATATTTGAAGAGCTCCACAAGAAAGAGCGGAAGGGTATCAACTTATTTTTCAAAATACCAGAAGGCAAGACAAGAAACTATGGATGAAAATGAAACAAGAAGACAAGAGCAATCTAGAACTAAGGAGAAACTTCCTAACCGTGAAAAGAATTAATCAGTCTAAAGGCTTGCCTTCAGAAGTTTTTGGTGCTTCATCTCTGGAGGCTTTTAAGAAGAGACTGGATAGCCATTTTTCTGAAATGGTATAGAGTCTCCTGCTCGAGCAGGGGTTTGGACTAGAAGACCTCCAATGTCCTATCCAAGTCTGTTATTCTATGTTTTATATTCTTCCCTTTTAGCAAGAACACATTCCAATTTATTTCTATGGTATCTGAAGATGTCCATATATCCAGGCATTATTTCATTTCAATTTTCACAAGGTTGAGCTTCCCCAAGTTCATGCTTCTTACTGCATACATTTCCCATTGTTTATTACTGCATCTTCCCACTCTTATTTCATTGTGGCTTTGGATTGTTCTTCCTATGAGGCAACTTCAAGAACTAGATGTCCTGAATATTTTAATCTAGTCATTCATAAACACAATTAGTACTCCAAAAGATCCTCAGCTCCTCCTAATTAGCATGTCAAATGCCATATGACCTCAGGGGATTAACATCTGGCTCTATATCATCAACCATTTCGATTCAAAAGGTTCCCACTCTACTTGTGTTTCAAAAGACCCCAAAGTCCCGGTTTTTTACCCAAGCCTTTGGTGGGGGTGATTAAAGCCCCTATTTCTTCTTTCTCTTTGTTCTCAACTGAGTTTGTTAACTCTACCATCCTTGCTCTTGTTTTGTCTTGTTCCTTGGTTCTTTTTAACAATTTGTAAACTGCCCAGAGACATACTAAAAGGCAGAGACATTACCCTGCCAACAAAAGTGTGTATAGTCAAGGCTATGGTTTTCCCAGTTGCAATGTATGGCTGTGAAAGTTGGACCATAAGAAAGGCTGAGCGCCAAAGAATTGAGGCCTTTGAACAATGGTGCTGGAGAAGACTCTTGCGAGTCCCTTGGACTGCAAAGTGATCAAACCGGTTGGTCCTAGAGGAGATCAACCCTGACTGCTCTTCAGAAGGCCAGATCCTGAAGAGGAAACTCAAATACTTTGGCCACCTAATGAGAAGGAAGGACTCACTGGAGAAGAGCCTAATGCTTGGAACGTTGAGGGCAAAAGAAGAAGGAGACGACAGAGAATGAGGTGGCTGGATGGAGCCACTGAAGCAGTAGGCGTGAGCTTAAATGGGCTCTGGGGGATGGTAGACCACAGGAAGTCCTGGAGGAACATTGTCCAAGGGTCATGATGGGTTGGACACAGCTTTGCAACTAACAATAACAAAACTGCCCAGAGATGCTGGGAGCCAACTAGCATAAAGTGAGCATTTATTTTTTTTAAAATCATTTTAATTCACTTTTTTTTTGGTAAACTACAACAGTGATTGTCCCACGCTGTTTAAATAATTGTCTTTCCTGTTATAAGGGCAGCTGGGGTGATCTTCATGCTTTGGATACTTCTGCTTGGGAATATATACTTTCGACATGCACTCCTGGCATTCTTAGCTCATTTGTCCCAGGAACCCCACCATCAGGATGAGGCAACACAGCAGGCCTTTTGAAACACACACACACACACACACACTTTCAGAGAGAGATTCATGCAGCCAAGTTCCCTGAGGTCAAATTCTGAAATATATTACAGGTTGGCCTGAGAACTTGTAAAAGAATGAAGCAGGGAGAGGCAAAAAATTCCAACCCATTGTGAAATACACCAACTGAGTCATATAAGCAGTGAGTGGAAGTCAAATTGTCAAAAGTTTAAAAGTTAAAGACTTCAAATTGGCCTTTGAATATTCCAATGGAACGTCAAATATGCATTCTGAGCTTGTCATCATCCGTTCAGAAATAAGCCAACATTGGTTTTTAATTTCCTGATCTTTTCCCCACAGTTTGCAACGCTTCTGGCTTATTGCTCCACCATAATGTGGTGCAATGATGTTTATCACTGTAGATATAATATAGCATAATTATGACTCTCAATGTAGCAAGCGCAAGTTAAAGGATGAATGACTGTGCAATCTGACCAACCTAACTATGTTTAACCTCTTTTGTTAGCTTATCTTCAGGTGTACTATAAGAAGATGCAGTCATATCAAGGGTATTGAAATAAATAAACTCAGGGGGAATACTAGGCTGCAATCCTCTATTCCAGGAGTGTCAAACTCAATTTCATTGAGGGACGCATTAGGGTTGTGTTTGACATGAAGGGGTGGGGGGCAGAGAGGGCATGGCATCAACCATGTTGGGGGCACCTGTGGTGACCGAGGGCTCTGCCAGTGAAAACAGGCTCCCGAGCTCCATTTTCAGCTGCCATAGCAGCAATAGCACTTATATACTGCTTTACAGTGCTTTACAACCCCCTTTAAGCAGTTTACAGAGTTAACATATTACCCCCAACAATCTGGGAATTCATTTTACTGACCTCAGAAGGATGGAAGGTTGAGTCAATGTTGAGCCTGGAGGGATTTGAACTGCCAAATTGCAGGCAGCCAGCAGTCAGCAGAAGTAGCCTGCAGTACTGCACTCTAACCACTGTGCCATGGCCTCCTACAACTCTCTGTCAGTGAAAATGAAGCTCAGGAAGGCCGCTGGCAGAAGCACTGCATACTGATCCTTCATTGTTTCCTTTGTGGGCCAGATCTAAGTACCCCGTGGACCGGATCCAGCCCCTGATCCTTGAATTTGTCACCGCTGCTCTATTCATTTACTCAGAAGGGGGAAAAGTGTACAGGTACAAAGATAAGGGGAAAGATTGAGGCCTGTGAAATGGGTCCCTTGTCAGTCAACAGGAGTGTCGATCTACCACCAGCTTATTTGAGAGCTGAGGACTTGGGAGCACAAAGAAACAACCGCCAATTGCCAGTCATCGATGTACCAATCAACCAATAGGAAGGCACCACACAAATAGGAGGCAGAGAATAGGCTAAAGCACATATTCTGGTAGAGAGAAGTTCCCTGAGCATGGGCTCTAGCACGAATCTGAACGCTCGGGAGACTAAACCTCCAGTCCTGGTGACCAACTCAGACCAACTCGGTCCTGGTGACCAACTGGCTCTTGTGACATTATCCAAGGTCACATATATTTGCCTTCATTCATGAGAAAAAAGAATTCCATTCATGGCAGAAAGAGAAAGAAGGAGGTCATTGTCCATTCTTACACAGATGTGTTTACCAGAACTTGGTGAATCGACTTATCAAAATCTGGGTGGAACTATAATTGCAATCAGTCAATGGCCCAATAAAGGCCATTACAAGAAAGGATAAACAGGGGAAAACACTGAACTACAGCTGTTTAGATAGTAACGTCATCTGGATTATTTGAGAATGCTGTGTGAGTAAACGATAACACTTCCCCAAAAAGGGAATAATTTAGGAGGAATCTCACTTGGGAGTTACAAACCTAAAATGATGTTTAAATGTCTGTTAACCCTTTTAGATTTAATTAATTAATTAATTAATTAATTAATTAATTAATTAATTAATTAGATTTCTAGACCGCCCCCTCTCCCCGAAGGGAAACATTTACAATGTTTCTGGATAAATATGGCCTGAACTGTGATGTCTTCATATAAACCCTAAAGCTAGATAAAGAGAACCAATTAAACAAATGAGTCAAAAACATGAGATGGGTCCAAAGTTATTTATTTATTTACTATATCAATTTAAGCACATGTTTATATTGATTTATTGTATTTATTTAGGGATGCAGTGGCTCAATGGCTAAGATGCTGAACTCGATTAGAAAGGTCTACAGTTCGGCAGTTTGAATCCCTAATGCCGCATAACGGACTGAGCTCTCATCATTTGCCCCAGCTTCTGCCAACCTAGCAGTTCGAAAGCATGTAAAAATGCAAGTAGAAAAAATAGGAACCACCTTGGGTGGGAAGGTAACAGCATTCTGTGCGTCTTCAGCATTTAGTTATGCCAGCCACATGACCACGGCGACGTCTTCGGACAGCGCTGGCTCTTCAGCTTTGAAATGGAGATGAGCACCGCCCCCTAGAGTCAGAAATGAATAGCACATAGGTGCGAGGGGAACCTTTACCTTTACCTATTATATTTATTTATGCATTAAAATTAGAAAAATAATCCAACAGGCAAGGCTGGGAAGTCTTGTAATCAACATCAAACCCCAGCTTTCTCAGGGTCATAAAAATGTCTTCTCTCATACTATTAATGTACAGACCTCATATTGCTCTAAAGAATTATGAGCACAAATTTATAATCATACATTTGCAAATATTACATTATTCATTGATAAAGCTTCAAACAAAACTTGCCAAAGATTTTACTATTTTTTACTACTGTTATGAAAAGGAAAAAAATAGTACAAGGTCATGATTCTCAACTATCTTCAGCAAGTTGCTAGAATTATACTACACAATCCATGCCCCACTGAGTCATTGTTCAGAGATTTCCTCATTAAACAGAGAATGACCACACATGTGGAAAAAGGCAGTGGGAACCACTCCTTAGTATATCCCAGGGCATATCTATTAGAATAGTATAGATTTAGTCTGGCAAGATTCTGTCTATATGGCATGAGCAAATAAAGCACTGAATTTTGATTGGATTTTTCTATGACCTTCTTGGGTTGGGCCTGGCAGCATATTCGTTAGAGAAGAAGCATAGAAAGCAATAAATGTATCCACACCTTTCTTCATGTACCTTAAAAGTGGTACATCTGACTTTGGGGATATTTCTTCATAACCAAATAAAAGTGTATTTTCTATGCAGTTCACCCCCCTTGCTTGCTAGCTCTGGATGTCACAAAGCAAAGTCCACATTTCGTAATTAACCCTCGTGCCCCATTTTGAAGAATTTTATTGATTTTTAACAATTTATGGGAAAGGGTAAGTGGATATACAGAAAATGTTGGCAACTCCATCGTGCTAGAGGTAGAAATCTCTCCAATTCTCACAACTTTTACAGAAAAGAAAAAACAAAAGATAAAAGATAAGCAGAAACAGCATCTTGTTATACATTGTATCAACCATGTGTTCAATCATCTCTTTTGCCACTTTCTAATGTATCAACAATTACAATGATATTTCAAATACATTTATTTTCCTCGTGCCCCATTTTGACTGGCAGAGTGCTGCAGGAGACTGAGTGCTATCATGCCCCCCTGGCCATGCCCACCCTGCCAATCATTAGGGCAGAGAACTGGATGTTAAATCATTTGATTCCCACCACTGCCTCCAATGCACTATTTCATTCAGTCAATGGTAATGACAGAGTTTTAATAGTATATAGAAGAATAGATTTTGCTGCCACTTAAGACAGGAAGCATAGAATCAGCAAAAGGAAATAACAATTGCTCTTTACAGTAAAGTTACAACTGAATGTCATTTTTATTAACTCACTTGTCTGATGTTAAAAGCATTTCTCTGATTAAGTGCTTAATATCTTCAGTGAAACTTCAGGCTGACTCAAAGCTATTTAATGGTCCATTCTAGTTTCCATAATTCTTATGTTGTCTTAAATCAAGCTGTACTTGTTGCTTTCTTTGGTTATGTTTCTAGTACAAATTAGATATATTGTGCATTTTTCTGTTGTTATTAGTTCTTGGAATACTGCTATTTGTTCTTACTAAAGAGCACTTCCCAGCACACTCATTATAAATTTGCTTATCAAAGTTGCTACACATTTAAAGCATGATTCGGCCAACATGAATCACTTTTAAAATCGTTATTGATTTTAACGTATTAAATACATCTACTAAGGTCCACAAAGCTGGTGCATACTCTCAAGGGAGGGGATCTAACTTATGCTTTAATAATTGAAACTGGAGAAATTAAATATTATTTTTTTGCAGGATCAAACATTTATGAATGTGATATTGAGAGAATAATATCATGCTTCTGATTGCTAAAATCCAGAATATTTAGGCTATTATTCTAATTGCTGGATTATATATAAAGAGTTCATATATATGCAAAGTAAAAGATTAAGAGAACTAAGAATAAGACAATGGAAGAAGAAACAAAGTTTTCCAATTTTCATATTCATATTGCTAACTCTTATATGAACTATGGAACACTTTTAAAGGATATGGCCTTCATTTCATTCTCAGTCTAGTGTAAAGATATCCTAAACTCATCCTTAGCTGTTCACTTTTAAAGTATAATTTTCCATCTTCTTCTGATATAAGTCTCAGCATATGAATAACCAACAATATCTCCTTTGTAATTATGGTGATGTGCAGTAGTTGACATCTGCAAAAGCACATAAGACTCCTTCAGAGATGGTTCCTCCAAGCCCATTTGGCATGGGTAGCAGATGAAATCAGACATCTGGTTTTGGTGGAGACATCTTCCTGTGTGTGTGCCTGGCTCACACTTCACAAAGCACTAATCAGGCACTACACAAGGTTGCTGAGACTGAAAAAAGTGGTAGGCCAGTCCATAAAATAAAGGATTTTAAACTTGGAAAGTTATGGCTAACTGGTTCTCTTGGAAATAAATGAATTACATTTTTTCTGTTGCTGTTGCATGTTCCAAATAACACAGAAGAAATTATGCAAATGAAATTAACCATAATTTTGTAGTGTATTTATTACTCTGAAAAGGCTTAACTATTTGCTTGTTCCATGGGAGAGTTTCAGGTACTCCCAACTGTTTCCTTGCCTTCTGATATTTATTTGGGAAGTAGGGTAAAATTTATAAGAATTCTGATAGTTTGTGATGGTAGCCCAATGGAAAGACCAGTAGCCTGGTTGAAAGGTCTGTGGATTGAAGGATGGCCCAGATTGAAGAAGGAGGAATTTCTCTTGAAGTGCAATATGAGCTCCCTTGCAACAATCTATAAGTCTTTCTGACCTATCAATCCATCACATTGGCTACTTCTGGGCAGGGTAGAAAACCTCACCAGAAGCCAGATAGATTCACATTCAGAAAAAGATTCAGTGGTTGTTCTCATTACTTCTTTGAGATTTTGTCACTCTGCAAACTTGACAGGTGACCAAAGCTCTATCCTTTGCACAAGCACACTCCTCAGTGAAAATGATTGGTGGAGATTTTTCTTTCTTTCTTTTTTTAATAGTTTTTATTGAACGTTTTAATCATTAAAAACAGAAAGAAAAACACAAGAAGAAAAAATAAAACACAAAACATGCATAACAATATAAAGTAATTATACAGCCTTCTGTATCGGCTTTCAAGTTTAGCCTTTATAGTTCTCCATTCTGCATTGCCTTCTTATTGCTTTTACCTTGTCCTATAATATAACAACAGTAGTACTAACAATTATAATAATATTAATTATTTATATCACCATATATTTACATTCACTATTTTTTGTTTTGGCTTCTGTTTTCTAGCCACTTATAAATTCTATTCCATATTTTATAGAAATCTGATTCGTCTCTTTCTTTTAGTTCTATTGTCATTTTGTCCATCTCTGCACATTTGAGTACTTTTCTAATTATTGTTTCATCTGCGGGTGTTACTTTACTTTTTACTTTACTTTTATTTAGACTTTTATACCGCCCCCTCTCCCCAAAGGGACTCGGGGCGGTGTACAGTCAGATAAAACACAAGAAGATAGAAAATACAAACATAAAAGAGGAGGCAATAAGAAACTGTACAAAAAGCAAAGCAGTTAAAAACAATGTTTAAATAACCCTAAAAATACCCAATTAAAATATCTGCCAGGAGGTAGAATAAGACTATGAATGGGCCAGGCCGGCTAAACGGAACAGGTGAGTCTTCAGTTTTTGTCAGAAGGAGCGGAAGTCGGTGGTGGTTCTGATATCGGGGGGGAGGTCATTCCAGAGGGTTGGGCCCATCACAGAGAAGGCTCTACTCCTAGGCGCACCGCGTTGGCATTGCTTAGTGGACGGCACCCGGAGGAATCCTTCCCTGTGAGAGCGAATCGGTCGTAGGGAAGTGTGTGGTAGGATGCGATCCCGCAAGTACCTAGGTCCTGGAGCGCTTTAAAGATGGTGATTAACACCTTGAAACGCACCCGAAAGACCACAGGCAGCCAGTGCAGCTTGCGCAGGAGCGGTGTTACATGGGAGTACCTAGTACTCCCCATAATAGCCCGCACGGCTGCGTTCTGGACTAGCTACAGTCTTCGAGCGCGTCCCAAGGGAAGCCCCATGTAGAGGGCATTGCAGTAGTCCAGCCGAGACGTCACCAGTGCATGAGTGACCATGCGTAGGGCATCCCGGTCCAGTAGGGGGCGCAATTGGCGCACCAGGCGAACCTGGTGGAATGCCCCCCTTGCCACGGCTGCCACATGGTCATCCATTGACAGCCGGGCATCTAGGAGGACGCCCAAATTGCGCGCCCATTCCACAGGGGGCAATTGCTCGCCCCCTATGGTCAGTGATGGAATCAACTGACTAAACCGGGGTGCCGGTAGCCACAGCCACTCAGTCTTGGAGGGGTTGAGCTTGAGTCTGTTGTCCCCCATCCAGACCCTGACGGCTTCCAAACACCAGGTCATCACCTCGACAGCCTCGTTGGGGTGGTCTGGGGTGGAAATGTACAGCTGCGTATCATCAGCGTACAGATGATACTCCACCCCAAAACCACGGATGATCTCCCCCAGCGGCTTCATATATGCGTTGAACAGAAGGAGCGAGAGGACCGACCCCTGAGGCACCCCACAAGTGAGTGGCCTCAGGGTTGACCTCTGCCCCCCTGCCAACACACATTGCGTCCGGTCGGAGAGGTAGGAGCCAAACCACCGCAAAACGGTGCCTCCAACTCCCATCCCCTCCAGCCGGTGCAATAGGATACCATGGTCGATGGTATCAAAAGCCGCCGAGAGATCTAATAGGACCAGGATAGAGTAACAACCCCTATCTCTGGCCCTCCAGAGATCATCGACCAACGCGACCAAGGCCGTCTCCATGCTGTGTCCGGGCCGGAAGCCGGACTGGCATGGGTCTAGATATTCGGATTCCTCAAGGTGTCATGGAAACTGCCGTGCCACCACATTCTCTACAACCTGTATTGATTTTTTTCCAGTTTTGTGCGAAAGCAATCCTAGCTGCAGTGAGCATGTATATTATTATGTTTTGGTTTATCCATTTTTTTGATCTAATAGTCCTAATAAGAATGCTTCTGGTTCCAGTTCTATTTTTTGCTCTGTAATTTCTTCCAACCATTTCCGAATTTTGCACCAGTATTTCCTTATGATGGGACACGTCCAATTGGTGGAGATTTTTCAACAGCAGCTGGTGATTTAAATATTTAGGATATTGGACTTCTCCGTTGGAGCAAAAAGAGTGGCAGAGGTGCTTTGAGTTCCTCTTTCTGAAATGGGGATCTATGTCTTATTTTCCTTATGATCACTTTTGATTAAGTTGCTTCCTTTATGTCACCAAAAAAAAAAAAAAAAAAAATCCGTTATCGTAGAGACAGAAGTAGACAAAGATTGGGGATTAGCTATACATTGATGCAGTCAGTTGCTACTTCAAAAGGAAACTGACTCTTTGTTTTATACACACAGACTGTAGGATTAAAAGATTGTAGGTCAAAGTCTTTAATCTTTGTTGACCAAGGCAGTATGATATGAAGATTTCTCGTAAATTAGAAAAATCCCATGTTAACCTCTGATGAAATGGGAGCATTGAGAAAGATGTTGATGATGCCTTATCTGTCCACATGAGTTTCACTGCAGTGTTACAGACTGATCTAACTTTCTGACTTCTGTTCAAGTCAAACAGTGTTCTTAATCTAGGAAGGTTGTATTATCACCCCAAATGTCAAATTGTACCTTGGTTGCAAAAGGAAAAAAAATATATTTTTCCACCACTATAACTATTTTCACACTTGAATGGTGTGGGATAGAATCCATGTCCATCTGATCTCCAGGAAAGTGCAGGAGGAAGATAATTAGTATTAAAGCACTCCGCATTTTGCAAAAATGCAAAAATAATAATAATTTGGGCCTGAGATTCTGGGAATAACAGTGACCCAGATTATACTTTCTTAGATAATTCAGAAAAAAAAAAAACATAGATTGGCCCTGAATCATGTTTGAAAGATATGGGTGTTTTTTTTTCCCCTGAAGTTATCGTGAAGTGTGGGAAACTGGAAGCACTTAATCAACCTTAACTGAACCCCAAAACCTGGACAAGGCCAGATCTAATTGAAGCTTTTTTAGGAGACCATTAATAATTATCGAGATTATTAGATTATTCCTAAAGCTAGATTGGGAAATCTAAAACAGGATTCTAGAAGGAGTCAACAGTAATTGCATCTGTGCTATTGCATGGATATGTCCTTATAATCAGTACAAGTCAAGCTTGACTCAATGTACTCTTGATTATTTTTTAAACTGCTAATGGTTTTTTGCTCTTGCTTTTTATTTGTTCTTTAGTTTTTATACTTTTGTAAAACTTTCAATTAAAAATTATATTAAAAAAGAAAGTTTTAATATCAATAATAGGGATCAACACAGACTAAAATAGAAAGAGCAAATGAAAGGATAGAGAGAAATAAAAGAAAAACTAAAAGTTCAATAAGAAAAAAGAAGATAGAAAAAGAGGAAGTTATAAAAATATAAAGAGGCTGCTAATATTCTTCACAACAGTTATAAGTACAATTATATTTTAACCTCTCTCAAGTGTTACATTATGACTTTCTTCATTTTATAATTTATCCTGTCTAATAATCAAACCATAAATTAAAAGATTTTTTTTGAAAATGTCCATTAAGCCTCTCCAATAAATGTAGAAATAAATGTAGAAATTTCCAATAAATGTAGAAATTGTCATTTCTCTAATCAAATAAATCAATTATCCATCTCAGCAAGTCCTGCCAAATTTAGCAACCATTCCTCTATAGTGGCTAATGTTGAATCTTTCCACCTTTGTTTTGCAGAGTATACTCACTGTAGTAATCACTATATTGAAATAATTTTTAATTTTTCCAATTGTAAATTGGAATATATATTGTATTTGTACTGATAAATAAATAAAGGGAGACTAGTATAGATCTATTTCGAGCTAATTAGCTCTCATCAGCTAGCCATACCCTTACTGGGATTCGAACCTGGGCTGTATATATCTTAGGCAGGAGTCTTAGCCACTACTTTATTAAAAATAAAAATAAAAATATGGTTTTCTGCCTGCATGGTCTTCTGTGATAAGCCGAAGGACAGAAAGAGGGAGTAGTGACCTTCCTCCCATATTTAGGCATACCAGGGGTTGTAACACAAATACATACATACACACACACATACATACATACATACATACATACCAGGGGTTTTACTACTGGTTTCCAACCCACGTGCAAAATGCGTGTACATGCACTGTTTAATGTACATTTTTCTTCGCACATGTGCAGAGCAATTTACAATGAACTGCACACGCGCAGTCACTAAAAACCAAAATGGTGTTAGCCCAGCGGTAGCTAGGGAACTTATTCGGGGGCGTGGCAGGCCTGGGTCGCTGCCGAATCTGCGACCCAGGCCTGAATTCCACTACCGGTTTGGCTGAACCAGGCCGAACCGGGAGCAGCCCACCTCTGTTTTATATCCTCTGTTGGGCTTTGAATTTGAGCTTGTATTCTGATTGGTTGTCAGATTCTGATGGGGCCATGCAGGGGTAACTTTGTAGGTTGTCCATGTGCTAGGTTTGGTTGAATCTTGCAGAGTGATGCAATGAAGGGCAATTAAATGGCTCTGCCTGAAGGAGGTAGATCTTTGCTATGTAGAAGAGACTGGCCCAGGTCTTAATGGCCCATTAACAAAGGTGGGGTGAGTTTCTGCCTCCCTTTTAGGGGAAATATTCTGCCCTTTTAATATTTCCTAAAATATCTCATTCTTCTAGGAGACGGGTGGATGCTAACTTCCTACATTCTGACTCGCTTCATTTTCACCCCAATTCAAAAAGTTAGACAGTCACATAGCAATCTTTTTTTTTCCTGGTATCTTCTCCATGGACTTCTCGAATTGCCCTAATTCTTAAAGAAAATTCTTTTTTTCTCTCTCTCGGTTCCACTAATGCGAAGTTGTCCAAATTTCTTCATCTGTTTATTTTTAACTTCTGCCTGACTTGCCAAAGCTTCTTAGTCATTAATTTGCTTTACATCTTCAGCCAATTGTCCTACAGTTTCTTCAGTCTTCTTAGCTTCTTCTTTCATATCCTTTTTTAATGCTCCCAAATCCTTCTTCCATTTCCTTTTCTTTAAAAGCATCCAAGCTATTGGCAGCTATTGCAGTCATCCTCTTGCCAAAGTTTTCAAACATTTTCTGCAATAAATCTTGTATAATACCCTCATCTGTGGCTCTAATAAACCTTTTTCTTCCTTCTCCTATTTTTGTTGCTTTTCTTGTGGTTGCCTTTCGACAAAGTGAAAGTGTATCAATTAGTAGAGTGACAATAAAAGCCAGGCTTTTTTTTCTCTTTTTTTCCTGGGTTGTTTTTTTTTTCCTGTCTTTAACTCTTTCCTTAATAATAATAAAGTCAGTACCCCGATCTGTTCATCTGATTAATTTTACTATTTTCAAAGGCACTTTCATCAGGAAAAAAATAGTTTTCTCTTTTCTAAAATTACTCTTTTATCCATTATGTTTTTTTTTAATCACAGTCTTCTTAAGCCTTTTGCTTTTCAATTAAAATTAAAATTCTTAATTTTTCAAGATAGTATTTTTCTCTCTTCTTAATTGTAGAAAACAAAATTGTATCTATGCATACAGATTAGCATATGTATGTTAACATGTCACATTTTACATAAACCTGTACCATTCTATTCCCCTTTGGTATGTATTTTCCTCCTCTTCCTCCTCTTTTCCCCAGATAATATGATTAAAAAAAAAACATTTGATAGAACATCACTTTATTGTATTTCATCAACAAATTTTAGCAATAAATATTGTACAGTATCTCACAAAATTCATTAATGTAACATGTGCAGTAATGACATTCATCAAAGACTGACACATACTTTTTAATCTATCACATAGTTACTAGTCTGCCTGATGACCGGCAGAGAGAAAAAAGAGGATTAAAATATATTATGTTGAATGTACTGTATCCAATAACTGAATATCTGTTCTTTATTTTGTACCTTTAAACCTGAGAAGAAAAGTCTAACTTGAGCCATGATTAGAATAACAGAATAACATAGTTGGAAGGGACCTTGGAAGTCTTCCAGTCTTCTACTCCTCAAGCAGGAGACCCTATACCATTCCAGACAAGTGGCTGTCCAATCTCTTTAAAAAACATCCAGCGATGGAGCGTCCAGGACTTCTGAGGGCAAGCTGTTCCACTAGTTTATCACTATTAGGAAATTTCTTCTTAGTTGTAGGTTGCTTCTTTCCTTGATTTGTTTCTATCCATTGTTTGTTTGTTTGTTTTCGGTTCTGGTGCTTTGGAAAATAGGTTGATCCCCTCTTCTTTATAACAACCCCTTAGTTACTGAAACACTGCTACCATGTCACCCCATAGTCTTTCTTTCCACTAGAGTAAAGCACCCAATTCCTGCAACCATTTCTTCACATGTTTTAGCCTCCAGGCCCCTAATCATCCTTGTTGCTCTTCTCTGCACTCTTTCCAGAATCTCTACATCTTTTTATAGGGTGGTGATCAAAATTGGATGCAGTATTCTAGGTGTGGTCTTACTTACTTACTTACTTACTTACTTACTTACTTACTTACTTTATTTATTTATTTATTTATTTATTTATTTATTTATTTATTTATTTATTTATTTATTTATTTATTTATTTATTTATTTATTTATTTACTGAGCGCTTATAGACCGCCCCCTCTCCCGAAAGGGACTCGGGGCGGTGTACAGTCCATATCAGAAATACATCATATAGATAACTATAAAATTAAACAATTAAAATTATTAAATAGATAAATAGATACGAAGGAGGATAAAAAAGGTTTAAAGAACTGTACAGCTGAGTAAATAATTTAAAACCCCAACGAATATCCCATAAAATTAAATTTAAAAAACAATTCCCTAAAAAACCAGTTAAGAAATATGTTTGCCAGGAGGTAGCAGTTATGATTATGCCAGGCCAGCCAATCGGAACAGATGTGTCTTCAATTTACTAAGGCTTTATACAGTGGTATTAGTACCTCCTGCAATCTTGGTTCAATCCCTCTGTTCATTTATTTTAGGATTCAATTTAGGATTAGAATTGAGAGGAACAACTTCCCTCCAGAGTAGTGGTGGGTTCTGGATCCTGTTCCAACCAGTACGGCTGGAACGGGCCTGGAGTTGCCCACATGGATGTGTGCAGCACGCACATGTGTTGTACCTGCCTGCGGTACCTCCACAAGCCTCTGTGATGCTCCAGCTGCTCGGTAGAGCATTGCACAGGCGCTGTACATGCCATGCGTGTGCAAGGAAGCACCAAAGGCTTAAAGGTCATGTCAGGAGCTTCCCTTTGGAGCACTGTACCGGAATGGTACCCGGTGCTCCAGGCAGGCTCCGGTTCGCCTGTACCGGGGCGTACTGCCTGCTACCCACCACTGCTCCAGATACACTCTTTGAGTGTTCCAACACGGCAGGTTTTTAAGAAGAGATTAGAAAATTGTTTGTCTGAAATGGTTTCAGGCTTTCTGCTTGAGCAGAGGTTGGACTAGAACAGTGATGGCATGCGCACCAGAGGTGGAACACAAGGCCCTCTCTCTGGGCACATGATTGCATGCGCAGGGGCAGTGAACACATGCACAGGTGGAACATGTGGGGAGTGCATGTATGTGGGGTGGGGTGCATGAGGTGGGGCCGGTGTGCATGTGCACTGGGGTACATGCAGGGGGCCATGCATGCATGTAGAGGGGGTGGGGCGCATGTAGGGGGGTCACATGTGCATGCACGTGCTTTGGGCACTTGCTCTGGAAAAAGTTGGCCATCATTGGACTATAAGCTCTCCAGAGTCCCCACCAACTCTGTTATTCTGTTGTTCTATTCTAATTATCTCATGAATTGAATTAGTGCCATTGGATTTGAACCTCCAACATATTAATATGTCATGGTTTAGTGAATTAGCATAGTGTATAAGACAGGCCCTGGATATGTGACTCCATGAAGCAAGAGGGACCCTTAGAATGCACTTGACATTCAGCTGAACATCCTATTTATCCTGTTCACTGGGGTGGATAGGGAGGAAACGCACCCAAAAAATCTGGCAGGATGTAAACACGACATGTTTCTTTTATGCGCAAATGCTAGGCGGAAGATATACAAAGGCTATTAATAGTTCTGGACTGTAAGCATAGCCATGATTCCAAATTGCACAAATCTGTGTGCAAGATGTTTTTTTAAAAAAAGAATTAAAATACTAGTTAAAAATGTTGTTTTTTTTAAAAAAAGAATTAAATGGTTTTAAAAGAAATGTCAAGAGAGTGTCTCAAATTTAAGCAGCATTGTCGGAGTCCATATAGGTTGGTGTTGCCCAAGGCATCTTTAAGATAGCAGTGTTAGCTTTCTAAAACTTCCTGCTAATTTTTCACTTCCTGAGGTAAATTATTATTTGCAATTGGCATGGATGTCTTGTTTTTAACCAGCTCAGCATTCAAAGTCTGAGTGAAACCCTCACAGCAAACAATAGGTTTATTGATTATAAAGCCCAAGGACTGTTTTCTGGCCCACAAGAGTAAAAGGAGAAGGGGAAGAAAAAAAAACTTGGAGAGGAGCCATTTTTATTTTAAAAGCCTTTTTCCTCTGAATCACCCTGTTGCCTCAGCAACCACTCATTCCTGTTCCCTGGCAGAAGAGAGCTTTCTTTGGTTGAATCGCTTCTCAAAGCTGAAAGAGGGATGAAGGGCAAGCTATGAAAATTCCCCCCATTTCGTCCTTTGCAAATGTGAATTAGCTTGAAATGGAGCTGCTCCGAGAGCCATCCGCAGTGCCCTTCCCCACTCATTCAAATTCTTCAATGCCACAATGCTTCATTTCCGTTAATTAAATAATTATACCAAACTGTCTAAAAATAACATTCAGTTGAATTCATGCATTCTGAACCGCTCTTTGGTTTAAACGAAGTTCATATTGTTCTGCGGTGGGTCTATGAAAGACTCACGTTATTTTTCCGACTTGGCAGAGGTTTTTTTTTTTTTTAAGCCTCCTTATTATACAGTAGGAATTGTGGCACTTTAAATAAATAACACACAGAGACACACACACAAAAGTGGGAATGAAGCTTTCAGACTCCTCAGCTGTCCTTTTCATCTGCTGAACATGAACTGAAGATGGAGTATAACTAAAACATACAAGTTTTAAGATGGAAGATATTTTTAAAAATGCTAGTGTTCATCCCAAAAGTGGATCCAAATATATTAATAGGAAAAAAATACAAATGGGGATTTGTTAGCTCTTGAAGTAGATGATGTGATCAGAAAATAAATATTTTTTATTGTTTCATGTCATACATTCCATTTCTATGTTGAGCAATGTGTTCTCTAGGTGTCCAAGGTGTTAACATAGAAACATCATTATCGTCATTATAATATCACACACACACACACACACACACACACACACACACACACACACACATATGTGGCAGGGGCGGGTTCCTGCCAGTTCCAACCTCTTCTATAGAAGAGGTTCCACAAATCTACAGTGCTGTTTAGAACCGATTCCAGCTCTCTCTCCCCCACCCGTCCACACATCATCAAGATGAAGAGCGAGAGGAGGAATTCTGGGAGTTGAAGTCCACAAGTCTTAAAGCTGTCAAGTTTGAACACCCCTGGGTTTTTTCCCTAAAGAGTAAGGGGTGCAAGGGTCTTGTAACTTGACAGCTTTAAAGCTTGCGTGCTTCAAATGCCAGAGTTTCTGAGCCAACATTTTGGTTTCTAAGCAAGAGCGTTGTTAAGTGAGTTTCACCACATTTTACAAGTTGGCCACGCCCACCTAGTCACATGGCTGGCAAGACACTCCCACCCAGTCATATGGCTGGCAAGACACTCCCACAAAGCAGGCCACACCTACAGAAGAGGTTCTAAAAAATTTTGAAGCCCACCACTGATATGTGGTGATATATAAACAAATACGCAATAATATCAATTATTTTTACAATGTATACTATCTTCCATTATAGTATTGATTGTACAGCCATCCAAATATTTATTTATTGGTTTTTTTTTTCTCATGTAGACCATATGTCACCTAATTCCACTTCTCTAACTTCAATACCTGTCATTTAACCATTTGTAGACTAGTTCCCATGTTATAAAATAATCCAAATCTTCTTTTCCTTTCATTTTTTAGGGTTAACCAATCCATCTCTGCCACATTCCAGGGTTTTTAAAATTATAATATCATCTGCAGGGGGTAACATTCTTAAGGAGACAGGTGAATTCTATCATGGACATTCTTCTCACAATTGCAATGTCATTCCTTAAACCAAGTATTTTCCCCTCTTGCTTTTTAGGTCATACCACAACAAGGACAAATGAAACAAGGAAGTCATGAGAGAAGCAGGAAAATGAATGTTCAGTTCTCTTTGAAACTAATTTATGTGACAGGAGAAATATATCACCCCAGAGATTTATGTTGTGTTAAGTTTGCTCTTGAGTGGCAAAATCTTGTGTCACATTAAGGAGTAATTTGCTACTGAATCTCAGCATTGTGATCTTGCTGGAGGGGCGATCTGAAGGATGCAGTACAGTGGTGGGTTCCGGATCCCGTTGCAACTGGTACACTGCGACGGAGCCGGGCATCCACCTCGGACATGAGCAATGTGCATGCATTCGCATGCCACCGCCCTGTGACACTCCAGCTGCTCAGCAGAGGTCACATAGGTGCCGTACGCTGTGTGTGTGCGCGCGCAGTTGGCCCGTTTTCCTCAAAAAGAGGTAAGGAAGGCGGGTGGGAAGGCCCAACGAAACACCGTTTTGGTACAGTGGTCGCTGCTCCCAGCTGCCACCAGTACGTCCGTACCGGGCCGTACCGCCCAGAAGTCACCACTGATGCAGTGGTTTGAGTTAGTACATATACAGTACTAACTACAAAACTCTGACTAACAGAAGTATACATGCATACAACCTCCATTTGTAAATGGCTTCTATAACCTCTATTTTATACTTATCAGTATAATTAATATGAATTTCTGACTCTTCCTATCAATTGGGGAAAACATTTGGAGTGAACGTCCTTAAAGAGAGAGGTAAATGCTCTTTCCCAAAACTACTCTGAATAATAACATAAAAATAAAAACATGTCCTACAAGCTGATGAAATGCTTTTTATTAAAATAGAAATGACTTAAGTTCTTGTAACACTCTTTTTAGGTTAAACCATTTGCTCCCAACATTTACAGTACAAATGTTTATAAATAAGCAGATCAAGGGCTTCATTTAATTCACATTGTATGAAACAACTGTACAGTAGTAGATAATATACAAATAAGGCTTGATTTTGGGGCAGCAAATTAAATTATCTGATTGTTAAACTGAAAATGAGTATGGTATAATCATCAAGAATTCTGGATTAAAACTCAATACGTTTTCCACTCAAAGGCCTTAATGTACTGGTTGAGCTTTGGTTAATCATTATCTTCTAGGCCAGGGGTGTCAAACTTAATTTCATTGAAGGCCACATCCGCACTGTGGTTGACCTCTGTAAGCCAGGTAGATATGGCTGACTGGGGTGGGCATGGCTAACTGGGTGGGCGTGACCAGCTTGACACCACTCCCCAAACTGTCAGCATGTTATCTATTTGCACTGGGTAGTCCGGGCTGAAGCCACACTGGTCTGATATTTCCTCTTCATATTGGGTAGACTGGGCCAAAGCCACACTGTGTCAGGGTTCCAAATAGCATCCAAAAGTAAATCAGAGTCCAAGGCAAAGGATTGCTCAAAGTTCCAATTTATTAAGAGAGCCATGTTGGCACCTCTGGGAAAACCCACATCTGAAAGCTTCCCAGTTTTCCCACCCAGTTGAAAGTTCAAGATCTTGCCCCCACACTCACACATCCATCATATGGTACAATCTCCCACTGCCACGCTGGCAGTTCCACCCATCCAGTTCCAGTCAGGTGAAGAGGTGCAAAGGATGACCTTGGCTTTCTAGAAAGAATTTTGTTATGGCTAATAGCATCCGTACAATCCGCCCCTCCCATTTTCCCACAATAGAAAATGGATAGTAGAATAATAAAAAGTGTGGCAGGCCAAAGATCCAAAAGAAAAGATGGCTGCAGGCCTGACACAGGCCCAATGTTTCCTCATCACATTGGCTAGACCAGTCCGAAGCCATGCGAGCTGTTCCCTTACATTTTCCAGGACAGCCCCACAGGCTCCAGCTGACCACATCGTGAGGTGCATCTGGCCCGTGGGCTTTGTGTTTGACACCCTGTTCTAGGCTAACATATCTCAAGGGATCTATAAAATATGATGTGGAAATGCGCACATTACTTTACTAATTGAGAATATAATGTTAACAATGTTAACAATGGGTACTTTTACATTATAGTTTTCTTGTACATCTTTGAGCAACAGGATCAGTTGCTGAGCACGTGAAATGCAGCCACATGACCATAGAGGGATGGCTGTTGGAACTTCAGAACCAGGTTGTAAGTACATTTGAGCGGTCAGTCGTAACTTCAAATGGTTGCTGGAGATCTACTTTACAACTTGTTGTTCACCAACCATCATTTCCAAGGTATCAGGGATTCGGCAATCTTCCAATTTTATCTACCTATCTAGGATGCCAAAAACTGGTTTTTGTACTGATCATAAATTTTGGGTTACGTTCTTAGGATCTAGAAGTTATTTCATTCAAAAAGCTCTAATCACAGGCACAACAAGTTTAAACCTTTTACTTTTATCCAGGAGTTTTTTATTGTTATTAAGGGGTTCCAGGGAGGGGGGTGTGATAACCAGGCCAGGAGAGGCGCCAGTGCCAGTGCCAGATGGCCAGGTGAGTCCGGGAAGGAAGTGAGTGGAGCGGGGGGGAGAGGGAACAAGTGATTCCATTAGAGGGTTGTTTGATTACAACGGTCGCGGGGAGGGGGGGATGCGAGGACAAGAGAAGATCACAAGGTCGGTTGGGAGACCGTGGTTGTTGGCTATGCCCGGTCGTTTGCACCAACCCCCGCAACCTAGGTGGCCAGGAACTACAGAGCCCGGGCCTACGGCTGATGCTTTGCAACGCAAGGTCCGTAACCAACAAGGCCCCCCTCATTAATGAGTTGATCTCTGAGGGGGAGCTAGACCTTGCAGGGATAACGGAAACCTGGTTGGGCCACGAGGGTGGTTTACCCCTTGTGGAAATGTGCCCACCAGGTTTCCGTGCATTCCATCAGCCTCGGGCCCTGGGTAAGGGTGGTGGGGTGGCGGTAGTTATACGGGAAGGTCTAGAGCCGAGGGAGTTCACTGTTCCTCAGATATCCGGGTGTGAGTCCCTTGGTGTGAAATGGGGCCCAGGGAGGCAGTTGGGTTTGCTGATTGTATACTTGGCTCCTCGCTATACATCAGCAGCCCTGCCCGAGCTCCTGGAGCTGATCTCGGAGACGGCGGTTGAGATCCCCAGGCTTGTGGTTATGGGGGATTTCAACCTGCCGTCGACGGGAGCAGCGTCTGAGGTAGCTCGGGAGTTCATGGCTTCCATGACAGCCATGGGCCTGACCCAGTTAATTCAGGGCCCCACACACGAAGGAGGCCACACATTGGACCTTGTTTTTGTATCTGAGCAGTGGACGAGTGATCTGGGTAGAGGGGATTTTACTGTTACACCCCTGTCATGGTCAGATCACTCATGTCTCCGGCTTGACTTCCCTGGCGCTACCCCCCACCGCGAGGAGGCGGGACCAGACGGTCCACGCTGGTACCGCCCCAAGCACCTGATGGAGCCGGAAAGGTTCCAGATGGAGCTTGGGCCATTACCTGTAGCCCTGACCCGCGCTCGGTCGGAGGACCTAGCGGCCGCCTGGAATAGGGCGGCGGCTGGGGCCTTGGACCGGGTTGCGCCTTTGCGACCTCTCCTGCGGCAGCGACTCACCCAGGCTCCTTGGTATACCGAGGAGCTGAGGGTGATGAAGCACCACAGGAGATGTCTAGAGAGCAGGTGGAGGTCCTCACGCTCCGAATCTGATCGAACACAGGTAAGATCCTACTTGCGGACCTACCTTGTGGCATTAAGGGCGGCCAAACGTAGATATTGCGCCATCCTTATTGCGTCCGTGGATAACCGCCCTGCTGCCCTGTTTAGGGTGACCCGCTCCCTCTTGTCACAGAGGACACAGGGGGCACCCTTACAGGGCAGAGCAGAGGAATTTGGGGAATATCTGCAGGACAAAGTCGCTCAGATCCGGAGCGGATGGGCCCCACTCAGTGGACCAGACGGGCCGCCAACAGCAAGTCTTGTGAGACCATCCTGGGAGGAGTTTGATTCTGTTGCCCCCGAGGATTTAGATAGGTTGCGTGGACGGCTGCGACCCACCACATGTTTAATGGACCCGTGTCTCTCCTGGTTGGTACTGGCATCTTGGGAGGTGACCCGAGGCTGGCTTCTGGGCCTGGTGAATGCCTCATTGGGTGAGGGATCCTTACCAACCGCCTTGAAAGAGGCAGTGGTGAGGCCCTTACTTAAGAGGCCTTCACTCGACCCAATGGAGCTAGCTAATTATCGTCCAGTCTCCAACCTTCCGTTTCTAGCGAAGGTTGTAGAGAATGTGGTGGCGCAGCAGTTTCCACGACACCTTGACGAATCCGAGTATCTAGACTCACGCCAGTCCGGCTTCCGACCCGGGCACAGCACAGAGACAGCCTTGGTCGCGTTGGTTGATGATCTCTGGAGGGCCAGAGATAGAGGTTGTTCCTCTATCCTGGTCCTATTAGACCTCTCGGCGGCTTTTGATACCATCGACCATGGTATCCTATTGCGCCGGTTGGAGGGGATAGGAGTCGGAGGTACCGTTTTGCGGTGGTTCGGCTCCTACCTCTCCGACCGGAGGCAATGTGTGTTGACAGGGGGACAAAGGTCGACCCCGAGGCCACTCACTTGTGGAGTGCCACAGGGGTCGGTCCTCTCGCCTCTCCTGTTCAACACATATGTGAAGCCGCTGGGTGAGATCATCCGTGGTTTTGGGGTTGAGTATCACCTCTACGCTGATGATACTCAGCTGTATATTTCAACTCCAAACCACCCCAACGAGGCTGTCGAAGTGATGTCCCGGTGTTTGGAGGCCGTCGGGGTCTGGATGGGGGACAACAGACTTAAACTCAACCCCTCCAAGACTGAGTGGCTGTGGCTACCGGCACCTCGGTTCAGCCAGCTGATCCCATCGCTGGCCATAGGGGGTGAACAATTGCCCCCTGTGGAACGGGCGCGCAATTTGGGCGTCCTCCTTGATGCCCGGCTGTCAATGGATGACCATGTGGCAGCCGTGGCAAGGGGGGCGTTCCACCAGGTTCGCCTGGTGCACCAATTGCGCCCCCTACTGGACCGGGATGCCCTACGCACGGTCACTCATGCGCTGGTGACGTCCCGCCTGGATTACTGCAACGCTCTCTACATGGGGCTGCCCTTGGGACGCGTCCGGAGACTGCAGTTAGTTCAGAACGCAGACGCGCGGGCTGTGATGGGGAGTACGAGGTACTCCCACGTAACACCTCTCCTGCGCGAGCTGCACTGGCTGCCTGTGGTTTTCCGGGTGCGTTTCAAGGTGCTGATTACCATCTTTAAAGCGCTCCATGGCACGGGACCTAGTTACTTGCGGGATCGCATCCTCCCACATACATCCCTGCGGCCAATACGCTTACACAGGGAGGGACTTCTCCTGGTGCCGTCCACTAGGCAATGCCAGCGGGCGACACCGAGGGGTAGGGCCTTCTCTGTGATGGGCCCAACCCTCTGGAATGACCTCCCCCCCGACATTAGAACCACTTCTGACCTCCGCTCCTTCCGGCAAAAACTGAAGACCCACCTGTTCCGATTAGCAGGCCTGGCATAATTCAACTGTCCCTCCTGGCAAATGTATTATATCTGGTTATTTTAGGGGTTTTTTAATTTACTGTATTTGTTTTTAGGGGTTTGAATTTATTTTATATCTGCTTTGTACAGTTCTTTTAACTGCTTTTTAACCTCCTCCATGTCAATTGTCAACTGTACATATTTAATTTTATTGTGTCTTGTTATATTTTGTATGAACTGTACACCGCCCCGAGTCCCTTTCGGGAGAGGGGGCGGTCTAGAAGCATTAAATATTATTAAATTAAATTATTATTAATTTAAACTTCTAAAGTTTCAAATGCCAATGTCAATGGGAAACAGTTGCTTCCTTCTCAAGCATTTTCTTGCTAACTTTTATAATATTTTCTTTTCTCTCTGAGAAAAAAAAATATCTCCCCATTAAATGTCTCTCTTAACAGAACTATTAAGCTGATATGCTATTATGTATTGAAGTAGAAATACAGGTGTAGGATGTCTGGTTACTGAGGTTAAACAGTTTGGTATCATCAAAATACTTTCAAGCTCTATTTAAATCAAATCATTCAACACAAAATCATAGCAAAATATAACGTTGATACCCAGCACCAAAGCCAAATTTAGGTAAGAACCTTCATTAAGGATTACTTGTGGCAATAAGAATGGAAATTATAACTATTTTCCACCCTTATTGTATCTGCAGATAGCCAGCCGGAAACTTCTTACAGTAAATCTGACCCATTCTATTCTGCTGGGAATAGAAGATCAAAAGAACATCTGTAGGGGCACCACCATATTTCTCACATCTGCTGAATAAAGCTGCTCAGACCTGCCCGTTACAGCTTTACAGGGAAGAATCTAAGTTATTAGTCCCGAGGAAGTGGACAATGTATTTCTAAATGTAGTCACCAGTCTAGTAGATGTATGTAACTCCTTGTTGGTAAAGGCCTTCTGGGTGTGATATGAACCAGGCAGTGGTAAATTAATCCTTAAATAAAGTTGTGATCCTCATGATAATAGTCTGCATTCTTTTCGAGAACCGTTAATGGATACAATGAGGTTGGACAATTTTCAGCCTGTGTCCAGCCTTTCCCTTGCAGAAGCAAGCCAAAGTATCTTTCTAAACCATCTTAAACTGTTGGAAGTAAGTGTTGTAATCCGTGGTGGGATTCAGCCAGTTTGCACAAGTAATCCTTAATGAAGGTTCTTACCTAAATTGGCTTTGGTGCTGGGTATCAACGTTATATTTTGCTATGATTTTATGTTGAATGATTTGATTTAAGCAGTTAACTTTCTAAGCAGTTAAGAGAACCGGTTGTTGGAAGAAATCTCTTTTTGTTTTTTTTCCCACTTTACAGGACTAATCCTGTAAGGAAGGCAGGAAGGAAACATTCTGGTATTGTTTCTAGCCTGATCTTTATTGCCCCGCTTAGAGAAACTGCCTCTCTTGTTAACCCTTATTACATTGTAACACCTAAGGCAAAGGCCCATCAACTTGAGTGATGTTGAGTTGGCCACGCCCACATGATCACATAACCACCGAACCATGCCTACCCAGCTGGTCATTAGGACAGAGAACCGGTTGTAAAATTATTTGAATCCCACCATTGATTGTAATAGTTCCCTTCCTTCCTCTGGGTTTAATTCTAGTTGGTGCTGATTAGGCATGGGAAGTAGATGAAGAAGTCCAGCCTAAAACCCTGCTTGTGCAGTCCTTGGGGCTGTACTCTCTCCCTTCACACCACTACACATGAACTTGGGGGATGAAGTTATCTTTCACATAGGTTTAGGTTTAATTAATATGAAAAGGAATGCCCACCCTGTGGAATAACCTACTTGCTGAGGTTAGGATTGCTCTGCTGGCCTTTTGTAAATTGTTGAAAACTTGTACATCCCTCAAGTACTAATTCAGGAAATTAGGAAAGCCCATCTTTAGCACTTACTGTTTTGAATAGCAGTGCGTTTAGGCATGCCACATTTTCACTTTGGTTGTTTTTGGAGTCTTTATGCCAGGAGGAGAAAAGGGGGAAGGGGAAGGGGAAGGGGAAGAGGAAGAGGAAGAGGAGGAGGAAGAAGAAGAAGAAGAAGAAGAAGAAGAAGAAGAAGAAGAGGAGGAGGAGGAGGAGGAGGAGGAGGAGGAGGAGGAGGAGGAGGAGGAGGAGGAGGAGGAGAAGGAGAAGGAGAAGGAGAAGGAGAAGGAGAAGAAGGAGAAGGAGAAATGTTGCTTTGAATAATATGGAGAGGAAGTAAAAGGGTAAACACAAAATACTGATTTTTTTTTATTTCTTCCCTGTCACTAGGCAAAGTAAGGCAGCTGACTCAGGCTGCAGATGTTGAAACCAGGCAAAGGCAGCTGTCATTTAAGGCTCTAGGACAGCGATGGCGAACCTTTTTTGGGTCGCGTGCCACAAGTGGGGGGAGCGCGGGGGGGTCGTGTGCGGGCGTGCCGCACCCATAATGCAACGCGCCCCCCCAATGCGCATGCGCGCACAACGCGCCCATTTTTGCATGCTTTTTTCGCCCTCCGCAGGCTCCAGAGGCTTTATAGGAGCCTGGGGAGGGCGAAAAGAGCCTCCCCTGGCCCCTGGAGGCTTCAGGGAACGTCCAGAGGCTTCCCTGAAGCCTTCGGAAGACTTAAAACCACCCTCCGAGCAACCCGGAAGTGACTTCTGGGTTGCTCGGATGGTCGTTTTAAGCACTCTGAAGGCTTCAGGGAAGCCTCGGGACGGTCCCTGAACAGGCACGAGACGTGCGTCTCCATCGCCCGGGCCTGGATCGCCTCCATGCGCAGCGCCTCGGGCCCGGCATCCTTGCGCCGCTCCGCCCAGTGTCTGTGCGCTCGCCAGGGCCAGGCCTTCACATCGCTGCCGCCGCCGCCGCCAGGACAGGCTCGGCCGAAGGGAAGTCCGTCAGGCCTCGGCCGCGCCGCCCTCGCCTCCTCCTCCTCCTCCTCCTCCTCTTCTAGCCGTGCCACGCCAGGCAGGCCGTGCAGCCGCCTCGATCCCGGCCCCAGGCGGCGCCGCGCCGCACTCAATAGTCGCAACTCGGCTGCCTGCCTCCTTTCCCTTCCTTTGTCTCCCAGCCGGGGCGGCCCGCCGCCGAGTTGCGACTATTGCCGCCATACTGCTGCCGTTCACAGGACCCGCCTCTCACCCTCTTCCTCCAGTCGGCAGGCTCCGACTCGTTCGCTGCCTGCCGGGCCCCGGCGCCGCGTTCGAGCCGGAGGGGGAAAGGAGGAGAAGCAGAAGGAGGACAACAAAGCCCTCTTTGCTTTCCCCGTCCCCCCATTTCGGCTTAATCCTTGCGACGCCCACGCAAAGCCCCGAGGGGACGGATTCCTGTGCGGGACGCATGGCAGGAGGGCTATAGAGTCCCCCCTCCCTCCGCCATCCAGACGGTCCCTGAAGCCTTTGGAATTCTTAAAACGACTCTCCGAGCAACCCGGAAGTCACTCCGGTTTGCTCGGAGGGTTGTTTTAAGCGCTCCGAAGGCTTCAGGGAAGCCTCCGGACAGTCCTTGAAGCCTCTGGGGGGGGGCGGGGAAGCTCTTTTCGCCCTCCCCAGGCTCCTATAAAGCCTCTGGAGCCTGGGGAAGGCGAAAAATAGCTTTTAAAAAGGTGAACTCATCTGGCCAGCGCGCACATGCGCGCTGGCCAGCTGACAGGGCAGCGCCTCGCGTGCCCTGACAAATGGCTCCGCGTGCCACTTGTGGCACACGTGCCATAGGTTCGCGATCACGGCTCTAGGAGGCCTAAATCCATTCATCTCCTTCATGCGGAATAGGAGAGAAGACTATTTCCTATTCCTCAATCACCTCAGGCATTACAAATGGGTTCTTGTTTCTTTCTGACTCCTTTTTCCTGCAAAGCATCTTGGACAACACAAGGATAAAAAGGCCCCGATAAACAGTAAAAGAGGGTGTTACACTAAAATTGGTAATGCCTAATATCCCTCAGGCATTACACTAGAATTGGTAGTCTCCGTTACAAGTACAGAGATTAAGTAAGCACCAGGCAGAAACTTCTCCTATCTTGAACTTGCATAGCCTTCTTGCAGCAATCATTTTCCAGCAGACTAGAGTGATGCAATTTTTAGTAAACTTGGCTGTATGGACAAGCACATATCAAACATATTAAATGAACAATTGAAATCTTAGGAGTAGCAGTGATGGTGGTTAAGGACTGGGATTGAGAAGATGTAGGTTCAAATTTCTGGCATGGAACCAGTCACACTCTCAGTCTAGATCACAAGGTTGTTGAAATGAGGATCATCTTTGAGGTGGACATGCTATCAAGATTGCCTTGTGCTCTTGGAGAAAAGGTAAAATATAAATTCCATAAAAGAATGTACAACGTATAACAGAAGCCTGTAGACTGAAGGAAAGGAGGCCTCAACCAAATGATAGCTTGAAGGGATGGTTGCTACCCAAACTATTCTGCTGACTGCTGCCTGACTGCAATTTGGCAGTTCGAATCTCACCAGGCTGAAGCTTGACTCAGCCTTCTTTCCTTCCGAGGTGGGTAAAATGTGGACCCAGGTTGTTGGGGGCAAAATGCCAACTCTGTAAATGCTTAGAGAGGGCTGTGAAGCACTGTGAAGCAGTGCATAAGTCTAAGTGCTATTGCTATTACCTTCTGATCAATTTATTAGGACTATAATAACCCGGGGGGGGGGGTTATTAATGATTTAGTATCACCTTGGATCAAGGATTAAAGCCTGCAGAAAATGAAATCCAATGAGCTAAACCCAGAAAACCAGTGATGTAGTTTAGCTTTCCAAGATTTCAATTCCCTCCCATCAATCTTCCATCCACCCAATTTCCCTGAGCTGGCTAACAAATCTGCCAGAGAGTTCAAAAGCCACCACTGGCTGCATTTTAAGTTATGGTTCTTCATTGCATATCTTGGGAAGGAAAAATTGACTTTGCTGCTCTCTTATCAGTTAATACCACTTTATAATGCCTTGGTAAGGCCATACTTGGAATTCAGCATCCAGTTTTGGTTGCCACAATGTAAAAAAAAAAGATGCTAAGACTCTAGAAGGAGTGCAGAGAAGAGCAACCAAGATAATTAGGTGACTGGAGGCTGAAAGATATTTAAAAAACAGTTGCTGGAATTGGGTATGTCTAGTTTAATTTTAAAAAAAAAGGATCAGGAGTGACATGACATACATGATAGCAGTTTTCCAATATCTCAGAAGTTGCCACAAATGGAGTCAAGCTATTCTGAACGTGGGACAAGAAACAATCAAGGAGAGAAGGAACCTAGAACTAGAGAGAAATTTCCTGACAGAATAATTAATCACTGAACAACCTGCCTCTAGAAGTTGTAAATGCTCCAACGCTAGAAGTTTTTAAAAAGAGATTGGGCATGCATTTGTCTGAAATGGTGTAGGGCAGGCATGTCCAAAGTGCGGCCCGGGGGGCCAAATGTGGCCCTTTTTCAAATTTCAAGTGGCCCGCAGCCTCTTCTCCCCACTGGAGTTATTTGTTTAGTCTTTCATAAAATACTGTATTTTTCGAAGTATAAAGATGCATCTTTTTTCCCCTCAAAAAAGAGGCTAAAAATCTGGGTGCATCTTATACACTGAATACAGCATTTTTTGCCTCCCAAAACTCTGCCCCCTTCACCAAAATGACTGTGCATAGCCTTTAGGAGGTTTTCAGGGTGCTCCTGGGGGCTGTGGAGGGCATAAATGAGCAAAAAAAGGGCCATTTTTTGCTCAACTTTGCCCCCCCAGCCCCCAGGAGCACTCTAGAAGCCTCTTAAAGGCTATTCATGCCCTTTAAAAAATAGGCCCATTTTCGTGGGAGAGTGCAAAACCTTTTTTTTTAATTTACCTCTTCAAAATCTTGGTGCGTCGTATACTCCGAAAAATACGGTAGTTCATTCGCATTTAATGTTAAGGGTTCAAAGAATGTCAGGCTGAATGATCGGCCCCACACATTTTCACCTCACCAAATCTGGCCCTCCTCGCAAAAAGTTTGGACACCCCTGGTGTAGGGTCTCCTGCCTGAGCTCGGGGTTTGACTAGAAGACCTCCAAGGTCCCTTTCAACTTTATCATTCTGTGAATACAATGCAACTGGCCCTCAACCCCCACACCCAACATGATCCAATATATTATTATGGATTGCATTAGCCCTACATTTTCTTCCCTTGGAAAAAAAAAAACATACTCAACACAATCATTGTTTTCTGAATTGTTTTTGCTGCCTCAGCCACAGTAAAACATAAATGCTTTTTTGGCTTCTCTGTGAATGAACAATTTCCTAGTTAGACACACTGGCTTTGGAGCTGGGTCAATAAAAGCTTTACTGTGCCCTTGTCTCTTTTCCTCACTGAGCCTACAAAAAGGGATGACATTCCATTCATCCTTTCACTGTGCCACTGTGGAATATTGAGCAATGCGGGGTTTTTGGCATGGATGGGGGGGGAAAGGTGGCAAGGAGCTGGAAGCCGCACAAATAGGGATTCTCTCATTTCCCATGCTCACTGCCCAAACATCTCTCTCTTGCTTGAGATGCATGCAAATGTTTTGCACTTTTAATACTTTGTCTTGGCCACCAAATTGCTTGGAAAACAGCACCCATTCAGTATCAAAAGAAGGTTTAGCTTAATCTCGCCGCAGCTCATGTGGTTAAGTGTAAGTTATTTGTATAGCATCCATAAGTGAGCTCTTTTGGGAAGTTGTTTTGCATGCCAGAGAGACTGGACAATTAGTCTGGGAAAATTTTTCCATGCACAAATCCACTCAAGGTTTGGGATGGTGAGTCAAGAGGTTAAAAAAATGGTAAGGATGCAGGTTGATATTTAAACTGGCCTTAACTTTACTAGACTTCCAGAAGAGTCAGAAGCAGGGGTGAAATGCTACAGGTTCGGGTAGTGAAAAATGCTAAAAATCATGTGTCACAATTGATTGTCGCATAACTGATCATCGGAATTTTTAAAAAACTTTTTAAAGCATTTTTTTACTACCACCTCTGGCAAACCAGTAGTTCCGAAGATCAGCCATGCAACAATCAACTGTGCCACACAATTTATATTCTAGCAAATCTAAATTGCGCAGCACAACTGTTTCCCCGCCCCCTTGCTGTTCTACTTACCTTTGTAGACTCAGAAAAGGCTTCTGAATCTGGTATGCATTCCAGCGAAGTAAACCAGTAGTAAAGTGAACTGGTAGCAGACTTCAGGGCATTTCACCCCTGGTCAGAAGATATGGCTTCAGAGAATAGAATAGAATGGAATGGAATATAATAGAATAGGATGGGATGGGATGGGATGGGATGGAATGGAATAGAATAGAATAGAATAGAATAGAATAGAATAGACTTTTTTATTGACCAAGTGTGATTTGACACACAAGGAATTTGTCTTTGGTGCATATGCTCTCAGGGTACCTAAAAGAAAAGATACATTCATCACGAACCATAAGGTACAACATTTAATGATAGTCAGTAGGTACAAATAATCAATCAAATCATACTAGGAAACAATATAAATCGTAAGGATACAAGCAACAACGTTACAGTCATACAGTCATAAGTGGAAGGAGATGGGTGATCGGAACGATGAGAAGATTAATAGTAATAGTAGTGCAGACTTAGTAAATAGTTTGACAGTGGTGAGGGAATTATTTGTTTAGCATAGTGATGGTGTTTGGGGAAAAACTGTTCTTGTGTCTAGTTTTCTTGGTGTGCAGTGCTCTATAGCATCGTTTTGAGGGTAGGAGTTGGAACAATTTATGTCCAGGATGCAAGGGGTCTGCAAATATTTTCACAACCCTCTTTTTGACTTGTGCAGTCTACAGGTCCTCAATGGAAGGCAGGTTGGTAGTAATTCTTTTTCCTGCAGTTCTAATTATCCTCTGAAGTCTGTGTCTGTCTTTTTGGGTTGCAGAACAAACCAGACAGTTATAGAGGTTCAGATGACAGGCTTGATAATCCCTCTGTAGAACTTTGTTACTATATATGTTGACAGCAGCAAGACTATTCTATGAGCAAAAATGGAAGGACACTTTGATTCCTACTATAGAAGAATGGTTGCAGAAGTTGATAGAGTTGTCAGATTAGATTGATAGATCTTTATATAAATGACTTGTTCATAGTATTATGGAAAAGCAAAAAGGTGTGATCTGTTAATGCCTTATTCTACTGTAACAGAGAGTCAAAGGTCAATGCTTGTTTTTCTTTTTCTTTCTCTATCTTTCCTCATTTTTCCCTTTTCCCCTTCCCTCTCATTGTCCTCTTATTTACTTTTGTCTTTTGCAATACTTTATGATGAAATTCACATTTTATTACTACCAGTTTTGTGGGCGTGGCAGGGGAAGGATACTGAAAAATCTCCATTCCCTCCCCACTCCAGGAGAAGGATACTGCAAAATCCCCATTCTCACCCCACTCTGGGGAAAGGATACTGTAAAATCCCCATTCCCACCCCACTCCAGGAAAAGGAAACTGAAAAATCTTCATGCCCACCCCAGTCCAGGGGAAGGATACTACAAAATCTCCATTCCCACCCCACTCCAGGGGAAGGATACTGCAAAGTCCCCATTCCCTCCCCACTCCAGGGAAAGGAAACTGAAAAATCTCCATGCCCACCCCACTCCAGGGGAAGGATACTACAAAATCTCCATTCCCTCCCCACTCCAGGAAAAGGAAACTGCAAAATCTCCATTCCCTCTCCACTCCAGGGGAAGGATACTACAAAATCTCCATTCCCACCCCACTCCAGGGGAAGGATACTGCAAAGTCCCCATTCCCTCCCCACTCCAGGGAAAGGAAACTGAAAAATCTCCATGCCCACCCCACTCCAGGGGAAGGATACTACAAAATCTCCATTCCCTCCCCACTCCAGGAAAAGGATACTGCAAAATCCCCATTCCCACCCCACTCCAGGGGAAGGATACTACAAAATCTCCATTCCCTCCCCACTCCAGGAAAAGGATACTGCAAAATCCCCATTCCCACCCCACTGCAGGGAAAGGATACTGCAAAATCCCCATTCCCACCCCACTCTGGGGCCAGCCAGAGATGGTATTTGCTGGTTCTCCAAACTACTCAAAATTTCCACTAATGCTTCTCCAGAACCTGTCAGAACCTGCTGGATTTCACCTCTGCTTTAAAATGTGATGAACTGACTTTTTGTTTTCTCCTAGAGTCCTTTGGGAGGAAAACAAGTGTCAAAATAAATAGCAATTAAAAATCCCTCCCGTGTGCTATCAATGGTCTGCTACAGTATTCGGAAGGGGTGCTTCACAAAACATAATAGCAGACTAAAGAACCTGTAATGCCTTGAGACAGCCTCTTCTTCTGGGAGGATTAGCACAGCTGTTTGGAAAGTTGTGTGTGTGTGTGTGTGTGTGTGTGTGTTCGTGCGTGTTTGTGCACAAGCAGCAATGCTTCCTTTAGGACCACCAGTGAAGTGAAGTGACTCTGCAGGCTGACACACATGCAAACAGAGACAGCCTTCAAAGAAGCCACATGAGCTTTCCCAAGATGTAACTGCTTTAACTCCTTTGAGGCAGGTGCTTGGCTTACAAAACCATACTTTGGAAAGAACATCTTGGGATGCTTCGTGTGATGCTATTCTGTTTGAAAGTTCTCTCTACCTTTGAAATGCCTTTGGGTGTGTTTTCATCGGCATTGTGACTTTTATAGCCTTTTTATAGTGTGTTTTAATTTAAGAAAGCTGCAACTCACCAGCGGCTTAGTGAAATTGGTAAAGGTCAAATTGGTATCTTTCATAAAGTTCAATTAGGCATGAGTGTAAGGCTGCATCATGAAAAAAATGTCAGAGTTTGTTGCATAAATTCAAATCCAGACGCACATACAGATAACTGATGCAGCAGGATTCATTAACTTATTTATATACATAAGAATAGATAATAAATGTACAATACCGACAGGTGGTCCTTCCAAGTAAACATAAGGCAGGAGAGTTACATTTCAGCAGACAAGCCCAGACAGACTGCTAGTTTACTTCTCAGAGCAGCAGACCCCTTACTTCTTAAGTTTCTGTTTCAACTCTCTGCACAGACTCAGATCTAAAGCTCACATTGGCTGACTTAGTTGCTATGGCTATTCATTGGCTGACCTTGTTCCCATGTCTCTCCCAGTCATGAATATTTTAACAACAAAATATCATAATATTCAACTATGAAAATTTGCAGTCATCCCGGCAGGCAATGGTTGTCCCAAAGGGGCTTTATCAAAAGGCAACTGGACTTCCATTTTTCCTTGAAGAAGTTGAGCTTCTCATCCAAGAAGCTTCTTCAGCTTCTTGATGAGATGCCTAACATTTTCAAGGAAAATATCAAGGGATATTTTAGCATTCAGCCAGTAGAAACTTGTAGTAGAATCCATATTAACTGCAGCATTGTGGTGTTGGGAAAATATCACAGTAAACATATGTAACTTATTTATCTATTTATTTTTCATTTATTTGGTTTGTCAAACACGTACAAGATAACAGGTATAAGTATAAACATGGACATTAACAAAAGAAATGAGTATAAGTAAATGGGGACAGTAGGACAGGGATGGAAGGCACGCTGGTGCACTTATGCACGCCCCCTTAAGGACCACTTAAGAATGGGGTGAGGTCCACAGTAAACAGTTTGAGGTTGAAGCTGTGGGGGTTTGAGGATGTAACAACGGAGTCAGGTAGACCATTCCAGGCATTGACCACTCTGTTGCTGAAGTCATATTTTCTGCTATCGAGTTTGGAGCAGTTTACATTGAGTTTGTATCTATTGTTTGCCTGTGTATTATTGAGGTTGAAGCTGAAGTAGTCATTGACAGGTAGGATGTTGTAGCAGACAATTTTGTGCACTGTATTTAGGTCAGACCATAGGTGGTGTAGTTTTAGGTTGTCCAAGCCTAAAATTTCGAGCCTGCTGGCATAAAAGATTCTGTTGTGAGCAAAGGAGTGGAGTATTCAACTAATGAATTTGTGAATACAGTGACATTTGAACCAAGAACATTCCATTATCATCCCTTAGGAATTATACTATGTAAGATTTAAGATCAGCTCTTCACCTATATTAACCTGGCTCAGGGTAAAGGTAACTTAGTTAGACCAAAAACTTCTAAAGATCTTCCAGATGAAGCCCCATCTGAACACAATGTTTTGATTTATTAAAGTTCACATCTAGCTTTCTCTCCTTGGACAGAAAAACCAGATTTAATTTTTTGTCATGATGAATGTGAAATTGAAATTCAAGACAGATTGCTTAAGTAGTATTCCATCTACCCAGGATATTGAAATGAAAAACTTGCTACATACAAAATATATATATATCTGAATAATAATTACAGTGCGGCCCCATGTTTGAAAGGAGAGTAAGGATAGAAGCAGCTTGAGAATTTAAATAATCCTTTCCATGTCACGATGTTAAAAAGTTTGGTAGGCCTGAACTGCCTAAACTGACATTCAAGAGTTAAACTAAGAAAGCTTTATTGCGCAGGTCATAAAACAAAAAGTTCTTATCTGAAAGTGATTTATTGCGCACGCGTTACACATTCCAAATTCCTTTCTTCTTTGTTTGGCTGCCAGCTTGGCAGACGTAGCTTTCATTATCAAAATGTAACCAATTAGTTATTTTCTGTTTCATTTACTTTTTTATTTTATTATTAAAGTTTGTTTATTAATTAGAATACTTTTAAAGACTTTTATTTTTCTCAATATCTCAAATGATATGCGGAAGGGAATCAGCCACGGTCCATTGATCTCAGATTTCCCCAGGGCATTTTTTTTTTCCTGACAACTTGGTAGCAGAGGTTGGCTGTAGCTGAGATGGCTACAATTTATGGCTGTATTTTCCCTTCATGCTATCTAAAGATAACCGACTAAGGCTAATTAGCCATGTCAAAGAAGAGAAAGAAAAGAAAAAAAACACGGACATGGAAAGCGCTCAAAAGAATCCATTCCCTCAGACACAGAGGAGCAAGATTCTTCAGGTGCCGAGCCAGATGTGGGGGAAGGAGTTACAGAAGGCAAGATCTACGGACTGAGGTCAGTAAATCTTCCTCATTATCAAGATACAATTAACGAACGGCAAAAGTCTAAACGGCAACTGCCGGCAGAGAAAAAATCCTCCCACGCAGAAAGCAAAGTTTATGAAATCTCCCCAGATGATGAGCAAGAAATGCAAAGCTATCTTGATCAAATAAAGCTGTTTGAAAAATATACTAGGGAGGTGAGAGAGTGCTTTAACGAAATAAAGCGAAGTAGGAGGAGCTCCCCCACTCCCAAAATGTCTGAGGACGCCATCTTGTCTTCAAAACAACAGCCTAAGACACACCCCACAGAGTTCATTGGTCAATTAGAACAAAGAGACATGTACACGTCACCGAGGTCACGTGGTCCCTTTGAGCCCATTGAACTTCCGCATACGTATAGAAAGGTGAGGCAGCCAAAAAGTGAAGCTGCACTGCCATCTGCTGGCGGAGAAAAATTATTACAGCAAAAGATGAAGCAGTTGGACCAGATTTTTAGAGATCTGTCTATGAGTTTTACAGAAGCCCAAACTTTGCCCCCAAAGGATAAGTCTTCAACACCCCCTGGCGGTGCTGAATCCTCCCTAGATGGAAAAGGGCAAAGCCAAAGGCGAATTCGAGGAAGCCAATTTGATGTTGCCACGCAAAGGCCAATGATGCAACCCCAGCATCCCCTGGTTCAACAACCAGATTTGCAACCAGAGCAACAAATTGTTCCTCAGCAGGTATTCACAGTCACCCCCTTGACTGGTGAGTCCAAATTAAAGGAGTCAGGAGAGAATTATAAAGCCTGGGTCAGTGAAATTGCGCTCTTGCTTCGAAGAGAAGGCACATATTCCATGGTTTTTAATCCTCCCCGTCAACCCTGGACACCTGCGATAAGAGACCTCACAAACAGAGCAATCACGACTTTACTCATGTCAATGGAAAATGAGATCCAAGGTATCTTTCCACCTGATGCAACTGCCCAAGAAATATGGGCTATTTTGGAAGATTGCTACAGGCCCGTTTCAATTGAATCCTCATGTTTGCTCATGTCTGAGTTCCATGGTTCGAAGTTGAAACCTGGTGAACGAATTGGTGGACATTTGACCAAACTGAAAAGAATGAGAAGTGAATTGAGACAAAATAGCCATGTAATCGATGATATCCAAATGATTAGCATCATCATTAACTCATTGAATTATGAATGGAAAGATGCTGTTGCAAAGATTAACTACGTGCCTATTGCTCAACGCACAGTTAACCACGTTTGCAGACTTTTAGTGGAAGACGAAGCTATCAGGTTAGCTACACCACATCTTCAACGGCCTCCAGCGTTAAAGGCTCCAGCCAGACGTCCCTTCCGAGGAAGAGGCTACGCTCCAAGGATGCCAAAATGCTACACCTGCAACCGTGTGGGACATGACACCCGGGATTGTCCCCAACGAGTTCCAGCTCCCGCCATGTACCAGCCCAGAGGAACAGATTCCAGAGGCAGAGGTAGAGGCGGAAGACAAGGCCGTCGTGGTCCAAGGCGTGATTCACAAGCTCCACTTGTGACACTGGCCATAACCAACGTTCCACAACCTGATCCAAAGTTCGACAGACGTCTTTTGTGGACTTTAGATAGTGGAGCAGCTGTGCACGTTACCCACAGAAGGGAACTTTTCACAGAGATGGGCGAACCAGAGCCCGAGTATCGAGAACTGTATTCCTTCACCAACCACACTTGCAAGGTTATGGGAAAAGGAACTGTTTACATTGAAGAACTCGATACACACATCCCTGATGTTTATTACATACCTTCAGCAACCAGTAATTTGCTTAGTCAAAGTCACTTGTCTAGAGATTTAAAGTTCCAGGTTCACCACCTCGAAAAAGCAAGTTACTTAGTTAAAGATGGAGATATTGTTGCTGAAACCATGCTGATTGGTGGTGTTTATTACTTAAAGCCAAAGCCTAAAGGGCAAGCACAGGCAAGTATGCAAACTCCAAAAAGGCACAACGTGAACCCAGAGAGAGTTGTCCCAGAGAGAGAAAACGTTACTGTGCCGAAGGCTCCTAAAGCCAACAAACAGAGAAAACAGAAACAGGTTGCTCAAAGCAAGCCTGAGGATCCTCATGAAACTGTTAATGTTGAGAATTCACTAACTGGTAAACCTTTGCATTCCAGGTGTATTCACAAGTGGCACAGAAGATTGGGGCATGCCAGTTTCCGTGTTCTTAGAAAGATGCCAGAGTTCGCAAAAGGTTTGGATCTAAAGGGGTGTAAGGTGTTTTTGGATTGTGCGGTTTGCAAAAAGGCTAAATCCAAGGCGGCTCCAATTCCAAAACACGCTACACGCCGGTCAACACGCATTTTTGATTTGGTACACACTGACATAGTGGGTCCTTTCCCACCAACACTTGGTGGCAGAAAGTATTTTTTAACAATTGTAGATAATCATTCTAGATATGGATTTGTATATCCTATGAGAGAGAAATCTGAGACCTTTCAGATCTTTAAAGACTTTGCAGCTTTTGTTTCTACACAATACCAAGTTCGCATCGCCAGAATCCAGAGTGACCGTGGTGCAGAATTCATGTTTCAGCCTTTCCAGGACTGGATGCGTAAGAATGGAATTCTTCATCAGACATCTGCTCCATATACACCGGCTCATAACGGAGTCGTAGAAAGAAGACAAGGGGTTCTACAAACCATGATGTGTTGTCTTCTAGAAGATGCCAATCTCAGTAACGCATACTGGGGTGAAGCAATCAAGTATGCAAATTACATTGTCAACCGTACTTGGAGCAGTGTAATCAATCAAACTCCTTTCTACATGCTGTATGGCTACAAGCCTGATCTCAAGAACCTCCACATTTTTGGTTCATATGCTATGGTGAACACTCCCTTAAGTCAAAGAAGAAAGGGAGGTACAGTAGCAAAGAGACTGAGATTTATGGGTATTGATGATAATTCAAAATGGTACAAATTCATTGATACTAAACATGTGATTGTCATTTCACAATCTGCTAATTTCGAGGAAGACATTGATTGGTCCAGGATTCATTCCAATGATCCTGAAGTTTATTTTCCTAGAGATGGTGTTCCAGATGCCACGCAGCCTGATGGCAATTCGTAGGCAGATATTCCTTCTACCAGTTCTTCACAAACTGATGTTCCGTCTTCGCAAGCCGCGGATACTGATGCTAGCGACGAACGTGAGGACGAGGATGATGATGATGAAGAAGAAGACTGGACTGATGTTCCTAGACGCTCCAAGAGGGCCACAAAAGGAATCCCTCCACAACGTTATTCATGGCAACTGACAAAGTCACCATTACCTTTGATTTGCAACGTTACTCTTCCTCCTGAGACATTCACACAAATCAAACAGCTTCCTGATTCAGAACAAGACAAGTGGTATGATGCAATGCAGGATGAAATGGACAGTTTAAAGAAACTTAATGTATTCACACCTGCAAAACCTCCAGCAAACAAGAAAGTCATTGGCACCCGATGGGTCTACAGAATCAAGAAGAAACCGAATGGTGAGTCTTTATACAAAGCCAGACTTGTAGCTCAGGGTTTCGCTCAACGTTATCCTGAGGACTACACAAACACTTACTCACCAACAGTCAGAACTGAAAGTGTAAAAATTGCTTTAACCACTGCAACTATTCTTGGTTTAGAAGTTTTTCAATTTGATGTGGACACAGCTTATCTACATGTAGACCTAGATGAAGAGATCTACGTGAGAAGCCCTCCAGGATTCCGAAAGCAAGAAGGGGATACCTGGTTCCTGAACAAAAGTCTTTATGGTCTGAAACAGTCAGGCTTAATGTGGTATTTATGTCTTACTGACAAACTAAATTCAATGGGCTTTATTAAGTCCGAAACTGATGAATGCGTGTTCACAAAAAGATCTAACAATGCATATGAGATAATTCTTGTTTATATTGATGATATTGTTTATATTGGTCCAAATAAGAAAATGAGTGAGATTTTTGCTAAAAGTTTGCAGAGATACTTCACACTAAAATCTTTAGGACACATTAGCACTTATTTAGGTGTTCAGATTGAAAAGACACAGAAGGGGTTTAGTCTTTCACAAGAAGAGAAAATTGACCACATTCTACATCATTGCAACATGAAAGATGCTAGCACAAATGGCTCCGCGTGCCACTTGTGGCACGCGTGCCATAGGTTCGCCATCACGGAGCTATGGCAATCCCTGCAGCCTGAAACAGCTGATGATCGGGAGCCCCCTGCTTAAACTGAAATTGAAAGTGAAACTTGCTGTTTGCTGCAAGGAGGCAAATTGCTGGGAGGAAGAGGCAGATTTTTTCTTCTAATCAGGCTAAACTGAAACAGGCTGTTTGCTGCAAGGAGGTAAGTCAATAACTATAAATGTCTATAGAATGTTCAAATCATTAGACTTATTTTTTTTAAAGACTGCTTTATTATTGTTCCAGACAACTTAACAAAATGAAGAAGCTTTTTAAAATAAATGCTTGATCTGAAGAGGCCCCGTGCTATTGTATTTTCTTTTACATAGCAGAGAATAACGTATACTTCCAGAAAGCCACATCAACTTTTAACAGCATCTGTACAAGTGTAGTCTGAAATGTAACACCACAAACAGTGTATATCGTTTGTACTGCTTACTGCTTGCTGCTTGGTGCAAGGAGGAAAACTGCTGAGAGGCAGATTTTTTCCCTCTTGTTTTCCTTCCCAAAAGCTAAGTGCATCTTATACTTTGGAGCATACTATACTCCAAAAAATATGGTAAGTAGAACAGTGAGGCGGGGAATCAGCTGTGTCACCTGATTTAGTTTAGCTAGAAAGCAGGTAATCCAATGATTCTAGCTAATATAAATCGTGTGGCACACCTGATCATCACCCAGCTGATCATTGGAAATACCGGTTCACCCAAACCGGTAGCATTTTTTACTACTGGTTCAGGCAAACCGGTCCGAACCTGTAGCATTATCACCCCTGCATTGCATTATTTTGATACATAGAAGATTAGAGCAGACTTTGATACTTCAAAAGAGGGATCAGAGGTAAAAGCTGAGCTCTGTGTGAATACAATTGTACTATGAAAGGAGAACATATTGTTGGATCAGGATGATATCTTCCTGCAGTGCAAGACAGACACTTTTTGCAGTACTGATGGAATAAACAGAGAAGGATCAGGACAGAAGGCAGGACTTTCTTCTCAGAAATCAGCAGAGAAGAAACCTGTGGTGATAGCAGGATGGGCTGGCACTTATGAGGTCTATGCAAGCCAGGCTTTCAAATTAAAGGTATACAGTATAGGACTAACCCTGGATTTACTATTATTAACAATAGCAGTAGCGCTTAGACTTTACAGCAGTCCTCTCCAAGTGGACTGTTTACATATTGTTCCCAGCAATCTGGGCCCACATTTTACCGACCTCAGAAGGATGGAAGGCTGAGTCAATCTTAAGTCAGTGTGAATCAAACTGCCAAACTGCTAGCAGTCGGCAGAAGTAGCCTGCAGAATTGCATTCTAACCACTGCGCCACCATGGCTCTTAAAGTAAAATAAGCAAAGCATATGCTTAGGGCATCAAGGGAAGGAAAGCACCGTAGGGTATTTTCCTCTAGTTATCCTGCCTATAACTCTTTCATCTCAATGAACTCAACAACCATTTGTCGAGAATGGTATAGGGTCTCCTGCTTGAGCGCTATTATGTTTGATTGAGACCCCCATCTATAAAACACACAGAGGCAGACACAGTTTAGTTTAGTTTAGTTTAGTTTAGTTTAGTTTAGTTTAGTTTAGTTCAGTTCAGTTTAGTTTAGTTTAGTTTAGTTTAGTTTATTGTCATTGCACCTCATACAACTAAATTAAATACCATCTTCAATGTACGTTATAACTGTAAAAATAAAACACAAACAGACATCCTTCACATTCTATACAATTGAATTGAAAACCCCTGATATTGCATTAATAGTACACTATACACACACAGACACACAGACACACACAGACAGGGGGTGGCGGGGTGGTGGTTAGATGATATAGTTATCATGATAATTGTCACTCAATCCCTATATATTGGAGAATTAGAATGAACTAGAGATGGTATTCAGCCAGTTCTGACAGGTTCTGGAGAACCTGTAGGGGAAATTTTGAGTAGTTGGGAGAACCGGCAAATAGGCTGGCCCCGCCCCCGCTCCCTCCCAGCCTTCCAGCTGATCTTCTTTTGCTGCCCTGAACAGGAGAACGGAGCTGGAAAGCATGTTAGTGGGGTGGGGAGGGAATTGGGATTTTGCAGTGTCATTCCCCTGCCATGCTCACAAAGCCATGCCCACAAAGTCATGCCATGCCCACAAAGGGCATACCACAGAACCGGTAGTAAAAAAAAAATTGAATGCCACCACTGGAATAAACACTACTAAACTAGCAATGATACAGGATGCTTGCACCTTTATCTGAAATTCTGATGCTTTGTGTGCAATTTAATAAGGGTAGACTCTGAATATGTATATGCACATATGTTCAAATATTAATATATTAACATGGGTATTTTGGGTTACCTTTTAAAATCAAACTCTTGTTGTGGCCCACCAGCGGCCAGCAGAGCTGGAGCAGATTTAGACAGTGATGTGGTTGGGGAGGAACATGGGCCAATCTTGGAGTCTGGGGAAGGCTCTGATGAGGGCTCTGTGTCAGAGGCAGGGAGGGGGCCAGAGCCGTTTGCCAGTTATCAGCTGCCTTCAGAGTCATACATCAGTGAGACAGACGAATAGCTGGAGCCTGTTCCCAGTGTGCACATGCACAGAGTTGTCAGACGAAAGGAACAGCTAAAGAACAGGGGTTGACTTGGAAATAAGGCCACAGGTGGATGATGAATGGCCCCTCCCAGAGGAAATAAAAGAGGATCAAAAGGGGAGTGGAGTTTGCAGGAGACAATGAGTTAGCTTAATTGGTTTGTGACTCTCCAAAACTCCTTGCCAAGTTTTGCAGATATCGGCCTGGCAGCTCTCCAAGTCAGATAAGGTCTGTGACTATAAATCCTCCCTTGAAAGACTTTGCTGAATGTGAATGAACGGAATTCACAGTAAATTCATAAAGGTTTTTTTTGTCGGGACCAGGATGCTTCATGCTCTTGGGAAGCCTAGATCAGAACAACTCTCAAGGCATACATGTTCTCCTTCCCGTCCATGTCCTCTAAAGGACAAATTCCATACTTTTAGTAAAAGTGATAATCTGTACTATATATGTCTTTTTCTAGCTCTCCTTTAGTCCTCATCAAAGTATAATCAGAACATCAGAAACTTTTTGGAATACTGCTTTTCACATCTGGAGGTTGAATTTTTATTTGCACATGAATCCTTCCATAAATCACTGCTTAAATGGCAGATAAAGAGCACGCTGGGTAACAGATCAGTTTGCAAAGTGCAATCAGAAGTTTTCCTCTGACTGGCATCCTATTTATCCTGCAAAGCTGGGTCTTCAGAGGAAAAAATAACTCATGGATTCTTGAATTTCTCAACATTTTTATTCATTCCAATTAGGTTGTGATTCTCATTATTAATACCAGAAAATACAAATTAAGATATTAGCTTCCCCTTATCCAGCACCCATAAATATTTCTTTCATTCACTCAATGTGGCTGAAACCATTATATGCAAAGATTGTTGGCTTCATCAGAGGAAGGGGGAGGGGAGAGAAACCAGTCTTTTTTTTAAAAAAAAATGTGTATATCTTTATTTCCCCCATAGGCAGAATGTCTTTCCAATACTGCATATTCCCTCCTGCTCCACCTGGATTTAAGTTGAGAACCAGATGTGTGGAAAGAATAGTAAACGAGTCAGCACAAATATATTTGAAGCTCTTGAAGTGGCCCCTCTTCCAGCCAATTCCAAATGAAAATTCAAATAACAGTCAAGCACTTATATTTTGTTAGAGCGGGGAAAACATTATTGAAAACAGATAGAAAAAGAGGGGAGGAACTACAGGTATCCTGAATGTGCCACTACATTGCATATATCTCCTAAACGTTGGGATATAAGACGCAATACGTGGTTTACAAAAGAGTTCATAGATTTGATCTTAGCTTGCATAGAGCAGCTTAAATATACTTGAGGTATAACCAGGCTTTGGCTGGGCTTCTAACATACACCCCAAAATGTGCCTAAACCGACTGGCCCTTAATGTTAGCGTGGAATGATACATATGGTACAGATATGGGTAGATTTTCACTGTCTTGCTAAAAAGTCATCATTTCAAAGTCTTGATTGACTGCCCAAGCCAAGATGGGAAACAGATGTCAATATCCATTGGATCTATATAATGATGAGCATATGGAAGATGGTCTCATGGAATGTTAAAGCAGTAAATGAAAGTGGGGGAGAAGGAAGAAGGAAGGAAGGAAGGAAGGAAGGAAGGAAGGAAGGAAGGAAGGATAGTTTAGGAAAGAATTTTGCATGCAGAGAATGCGATACTATTGGCTGAGAATCCCAATGATTTGCAGATAACATTAGCTAGATTGTATGAATATGGATCCCAATAGTAATGTAATAAAAATAACTTGTAAATAATAGGAAATGAACTGACCAATTGAATGTTAGGTATAAACAGAAATATAGGGAGGAAATGAATGGAGAAGTTATACAAATGAAAACCAGTTTGGTGTAAAGATGCTGGACAGGGAGCTCATTAGGATTGTTGTGAGAAAAATAGAAATAAATAAGAGTACTACCTATGGCATATTGAGCATTACAAAACAAGGGTAGGGCATAATAATAACTGGAGCACCACTTAAGCACCATTGGCATTGACAAAATCACCATTGAATTGCAAAAGTCGAATATCCTATATCCTGCCTTAACACTGTCAAACAACATCTGTCTCTCCCAAGTCATTGAGAAGGACTTGATAGGTAGATAAAAACAGCAAATTCAATCTAATCTAGCTGACAGTGTGTCAAACTACAAACAACTGCACTTACCAATAGCACTTAGACTTACTGTATATATTGCTTTACAGTGCTTTATAGCCCTCTCTAAGCAGTTTACAGAGTCAGCATATTGCCTCCAACAATCTGGGTCCTCATTTTACCCACCTCAGAAGGATGGGAGGCTGAGTCAACCTTGAGCCTGGTGAGATTTGAACTGCCAATTGCAGGCAGCCAGCAGTCAGCAGAAGTAGCCTGCAGTACTGCATTCTAACCACTGTGCCATCGTGGATCATAAGCAAACAAAGAAACAAACAAATTGAGAAAAATGCCAAATCCAGTCTAAATATCAGACTATGTTTGCCTAATATAAACTGGGGGATGCTAACTGTTCGTTAAAGCATTTTTATTTCTTCTATTTGATTGTAAAAGATAATAATAATAATAATAATAATAATAATAATAATAATAATAATAATAATAATAATAATAATTTCAGAACATCCTTGCTAGATCTATGCAGCCCTAGGTCCAACTTTACCCCTGTGGGTCAGAAGGGTTGCCTAGTTCAACTATAATTCAAGTGAAGGACTCTTTAAGTTTTGTAAAGTAATACAGTCTCCTTCTAACAGTGAAGCAAAATCATCACATTGTTCTACCTTGAGGAACCCTCTACCAGAAATAAATCAATAAACCTCTGGTAAATGGAAGGGTTGACAAGCACCTCTTCTAACATGATGTGAAGCCTGTCTTTTAGATGAGTCACTTTGGGAAAAGAAGTCAATGGGAAGAAGGAGAAAAGAAAAAGATGGAAGAGGAGGAGAGTGAGGAGAAGGAGGTAGGGGTTGGAAGAAGGAGGAGGTGGAAGAGGAGGAAGGAGTAAGAGGGATGAGGAGGAGGTGGTGATGGTGGTGGAGGAGGAGGAGGAGAAGGAGGAGGAGGAGGGGAGGAGGAGGAGGAGGAGGAGGGGAGGGGACAGAAGAAGAAATCTATGGAGCCATCTCATTTCATCTTTCTGTGTTTACTGTTTGCATACTTCAGAATTGATAAAGGAGAACGTTTGTAGTTTAGGGTTGAAATGAAGAGTCCTTGATGTTCTCCAAGCTTGGTTGTTGTTTTTGTTTTACAGATGTTGTATTACCCAAACTAGGTAACATCATTGGGGCACTGAAGTTGTTATCTAGTTGGGTAATGAAAGGTTCAGAGACCACCAAGGTCCTCTCAACCTCAGGATTCTAACACCAATGTGTAGTGTCATTTTTTTTTCAATCTAGAATTGAGATGACTCTCTGATAATTATTTCTCTGTCTCTCTTTTCTCTCTCTCCACACACAGAAACAACACACGGTGACACAGTTCTTAGTTCTTGAGGGAATGGGAACAACATCCATTCACAAACACGCTTAATATTTACGGGGATGGTAATTCTTCTTGTTTGAGGGTGATCACAGACTTAAGCATAGTACATAGAATTATCTGCTACAATGCCCTACCTGTCAATGACTACTTCAGCTTCAACCACGACAACACAGGTGCTCACAATGGATACACACTTAGAATAAACCACTCCAAATTTGATTGCAGAAAATATGACTTCAGGAACAGAGTGGTCAATGCCTGGAATGCATTACTTGACAATGTGGTTTCATCCCCAAAACAGAGGTGGGTTCCTACTGGTTCGGACCAGTTCGGCTGAGTAGGTAGTAACTCGGCCAGACACATGCCCGAACTGGTTCTATCAGCAGCTCTATAGGCACCGCAATCTTGTTTTTTGTTTCTGTGCATGCGCAGAAGCATTTTTTTTTTACTTCTGTGAATGCACGCGTAGCACGTACAAATCGTGTGTGTTCCCAAAGCTGGTCCCTGAGCAAGCTGGCAGTAAAAGAAGCAGGAACCCACCCCTGCCCCAAACCCCCAAAATGTTAACCTTAGTCTGCCTACTGTCGACCTCACCCCATTCCTAAAAGGTCTTTAAGGGGCATGCATAAGCGCACCAGCGTGCCTACCATCCCTGTCCTAATATTCCCTGGTATTCGTATCCATTTCATGTATTCATAATCATGTCTATACTTATATCTGTTATCTAATTCAGTCTTGACGAAATAAATACATGAATAAATAATAAAATAAAATAAAATTAGAGAAAGTAACACCCAGGAAGCTCAATGAAAAGACGGCAACAATCCTCAACCTTTGACTCTAAGGACCAAGCCCTTCTTCTTGTATTTTCTCTAGCCCTTGGCTGGCAGAGTAAAGGCTTGCATTTCAGAGAAGCAATTTAATTCGCTGCTGATTGCCTCCGGTCTGGGTGCTGCAACCCCCACCCCAAAAAAAAAGCAATCTCAAGCAACATCTGTTAATGTCAGCAGGAAAGCTTTCCTTATCCTAATGGTATCAAGGTAGGATGTGAAATGTATCAAATTGTTGCATAAATTATAGCTTCCTTGCCATATCCATCTGATCTTTTGTGCAATGGTAATTTGCAAATCAGATGTTGCAGGACACTTGAAATTTTTAATGCATCAAGTCTACTTGAATTCACTTGTGAAGAAACAGAACTCGGTGGAATTTATTGTTTCGCGGCAAGAAAAAAATGTTGCCTGTTCCTTTTTTTTTTTTAAGAGTTGCTGTTTAATACATTACAATGAACTCTGTAGGTAGTCCTCGACATACGACCACAATTGAGCCCAAATTTATGTTGCTAAGTGAGAAATTTGCTATGTGAGCTTTGCCCCATTTTACGACTTTTCTTGCCACATTTCTTAACTGCATCACTGCAGTTGTTAAATGAGTAACATGGTTGTTAAGTGAATCTGGCTTCCCCATTGACTTGGCTTATCAGAAGGTCGCAAAAGGGGATCACGTGACCCCAGGACACTGCGACTGTCATAAATATGAACCAGTTGCCAAGCAACGTGGTCAAGGGACCACGGGGATGTTGCAATGGTTCATAAGTGTGAAAAATGCCCATAAGTCACTGTTTTTAGTGCTGTTGTAACTTTGAACGGTCACTAAGTGAGCTGTTGTAAGTTGAGGACCACCTGTATATTCTTAGGATTGGATAGATTCATCCATGTGACTAATAATAATGCAAACACAGCCAGCACTGACATGCAAAATGAATAGAAACAGAATGAAAAGAGATTGGTACTTTCTATCTACGTATAATATATCCAGGACAACAATAGCAATAGCACTTAGATGTATATACCACTTTACACTGCTTTACAGCCCTCTCTAAGTGGTTTACAGAGTCAGAATATTGCCCCCAACAATCTGGGTCCTCATTTTACCCACCTCGGAAAGATGGAAGGGTGAGTCATCCTTGAGCCTGTTGAGATTTGAAGTGCCAAATTGCAGACAGCCAGCAGTCAGTAGAAGTAGCCTGCAGAACTGCATTCTGTGCCACTGTGGCTCAGAGGTTAACCTCTTCTTCTTTATGGCATCCCCTTAGATATTGGAACACTGCTATCAAGTCCCTCCTAATCTTTCTTATATAGGTTGTCCACAAGTTGCAACAATTGGCATAGGACCTAGTTATCTGCAGGATCGCATCCTACCACACACGTCCCTGCGACCTATCCGCTCACACAGGGAGGGGCTCCTCCTGGTGCCGTCTGCTAGGCAATGCCAACGGGCGACACCTAGGAGTAGGTCCTTCTCTGTGATGGGCCCAACCCTCTGGAATGACCTCCCCCCTGACATTCGAACTACCACCGACCTCCGCTCCTTCCGTCAAAAGTTAAAGACTCACCTATTTCAATCAGCTGGCCTGGCACTTTCTTAGTTTTACCTCCCGGGGATTTATTTTAATTGGGTTTGGGGTTTTAATTGGGATGTTTTTAGGGTTTTAGAATAATTTATTTCTTGTACAGTCTATCTCCCCCTCCAAATGTATTTTAAATGTATTTCATTGTTATGACTGTATTTTATTTGCATTGACTGTACACCGCCCCGAGTCCCTTGTTGGGAGAGGGGGCGGTCTAAAAATCTAAGAAATAAATAAATAAATAAATAAATAAAATTTGTTTAGTGATAATTCAAAGTTACAACAGCACTAAACAAAAGTGACTTATGACTTTTTTTCACACTATTTTTTACGGGGATGGAAATTCTTCCTGTTTGACGGTGATCACAGATCTATTCATAGTACATAGAATTATCTGCTACAATGTCCTACCTGTCAATGAACACTTCAGCTTCAACCACAGCCTGCAGTACTACACTCTAAGCACTGTGCTACCATGGCTCAAAAAGAGCTAAAAGAGGTAAATTTATTAGACGGCCTCTTTAAAAAATGGAAATTGCTACTTTTGCAAAAAGTTAAGTGTACTAGGAAATGTGCCCAGTAGCAAACCAAAAACCAAAAAACCGAGCAGGAACATAAACATCCTCCCTATTCTGCAGCAGAAAGCTTTCCTTAATCATGGAATGATTATGCAATGAACTATATTATGTTTCCTCGTAAACATTTTTATTAGATTATTAAATATTATAAAATACCTAATTACAAAAGTAAATAAAAGAATAATGAGGGGAAAAGAAGGAAGAGAAGTGAAGAAAGGTAGGGAATAGGGAAAGAAAAAACATTGACTTTCGACTCTCTCTGTTACAGTAAAATAAGGCATTAAAAGCAAACCACAGCTTTTTGGTTTTCCATAGTAATATGAACAACTCATTTCTACAAAAATATATCAATCTAATTTATCAAACCCAAAGTCAGGATTACATTCTTTTCCACAGATTATGCAATGAACTATATGAAGAGGATATTGACCTTGTCCTTTGGGTTCCATGTCCAGATGTATGCCCTGTATTTTTCGGACTATAAGACACACTGGAGTAAAAGTCACACCATGATTTTGAAGAGGTAATTTTTTTTTAAAAAAAAAAAAAGGTTTTACACTGCAGGCCTCCCAAGCCCTCTCATTTTTTGCAAAAACAAAAAACAAAAAGGGGCATGCATAGCTTTGGAAGACTTGTAGAATACTCCTGGGGGTTGGGGGAGGCAAAAACGAGCAAAAAACGGTCCACTTTTTGAAAAAACAGGGGATTTTTTTGCAGAAGAAAAGGGCGGGCAGAGGCTTTGGGAAGCTTGTAGAGTCCTCCTGTGGGCTGGGAGAGCAAAACTACCAGTTTTTGCTCTTTTTTGCCCTCCCCAGCCCTCAGGAACACTTTGCAAGCCTCTCAAACCTTCTGCACGCCCATTTTGCAAAGGGGATGGGTTGTTGGTAGGCCAAAAATGCTGTATTCAGTGTATAAGACCCACCCAGATTTTCACCCTCTTTTTTGAGGGAAAAAGGTGCATCTTATACTCCGTAAAATACAGTAACTAATAATTTGCCCCTGGCCTTGGTCAAGGTAATTTTTGCTATGCATCAGTTCTTGTAGAGGAGCAGAGCAAATGTTCTGTGGATCTACTGCTGTGGCCTCTTGTAGCATCACAAGTTCATGCAGGGTCCATCTGGTAGATAAACATTAAGGTAACCTAAGGTTGTCCATGTTGGTGCAATATATACATGGCGGTATCTCCTTATATCACAATGAGGTATTACAACCACAGTACAGTGGTGAGTTTCCAATTTTTTTACTACTGGTTCGCTTGTGCGTGCATGCACACTCGCATGCACAGAAGCGTCCCTGTGGGTGGGTGGAGCCTCTTGACACCACTACTACCAATTTGCCTGATCCAAGTTGAACTGGGGGCAACCCACCTCTGCAACAGTAGTACAGTCCTCTCACAGTTTTAGGTAGTTTGAATGTTATGTTGGCTTGGGGCAAAGACATGAAATAAGTCTGCCCTGGATTCTTGCGGGAATGAATTTGACATTTCACTTTCAGTGGAATCCGTAGCAAAATGACCACCAGAATCTAGTAAAGTCAAGCTAGCATTCAACTACTCCTTAAAAATGTATACATTTTAAATTTTCTGCCTGAGCAGGGGATTGGACTAGAAGATTTCCAGGGTCCCTTCCAACTCTGTTACTCTATTCTATTCTATTCTATTCTATTCTATTCTATTATACTCTACTCTATTAGAATGTACATTTAAATATTTGCATTATCAGGATTAATATACCCTGTGTGCTCCCTAGTTCTTCTTTCTCAAAGTCCTTCTTGGAATATCCCTATAATCATGAAATATCCTGGGGTCACATGGACTTCCATGAATTCTATGGAAGTCTATTTGAAGTGCTCTGAGTTGAAGTGCTAGGGAGTTTAACATGTATGTTAAATTAAGAAAAGCAAGCAAATTAATAAAGGGCCCCCATGCAGTCAACCTGTACTCTAAACAAAGTCCTGCACCCTAAACTGCCCACAACTAAGAGCCAGTAGCATATACCATATTTTTCGGAGTATAAGACACACCAAAGTATAAGACGCACCTTAGTTTCTGGGGAGGAAAATAGTGGGGGGGGAAAATTCTGCCTACCAGGTATTCATCTGGCTACCATCCTTAGTCTGGTCAGGTTCAGCAAATAAGTTTGCTGGTTTCGAATGCGCATGTGCACATTTTATTCCCTGGTTGGGGATAAAAAAACCACTTCTAAAGCACAGCTGATCATCGGAGGGAGCAGCAATGAGAAAAGCAAGCAAAGCACGGAAGATCGCTTCACTTGTTAGCGACTCATTAGGGCTGAAAAAAAGCTTTGAAAAAGCTACATTTGTAGTATAAGATGCACCCAAATTTTCAGCCTCTTTTAGGTGGGGTGGTGGTGGGGGGAAGTGTGTCTTAGACTCCGAAAAATATGGTACATTTAATATGTTACTACTAGTAGTAGCAATTTTCACATTATATTTGTACTAAATGATTCATTAGGCACCAAACTAGAAACCTGCTAAATAAAATGGCCAATAGATTTGAGAAAACCTTTACTAATAAACATATTGATTGATTGATTGACTTGAATTTCTATTCCCCATGTTTTTGAACAATGACACATTATTCAACCCATCCTGAGTTATACAAAGTTTTACATTGTTTCTTCTGTTTGGCATTAATTGCAGGTTGCTGAACCTAGACCTCTTCCACCCAGTGGTGGATTCCGGGCGGTACGGCCCAGTATGGCCGTACCGGTTGTAGCCGGAAGCAGCGGCCACCATACTGATACGGTGGCTCGTTTGGCCCACCCACCCGCCCGTGTTCCATGCCTATTTATGAAGCATCCGGGCCAATTGTGCACGCCTGCACAATATGCAGTGCCTGCGCGACCACCGATGAGCAGCTGGGTGTTGTGGGGGAGGAGTTTGCATGCGTGCGCAGTGCACATTCGGTGAGTATACAGCACGCACAACATTCACAGCACATGTGCATGAACAGACCACAAGCAGTGTACCAGTACCGAAGGTAAGAGCTACCCACCACTGATTCTATTCCAGGAAGAGGGCCCTGTGAAGATCATCAGTCTAGAACATAAGGCAATAATCCCTTCCTCTATTTTCAACAATTGCTATGATACATAGAGTCATATTGCCTTGCATAGTAACATATAGTTGTCAGTGATCTCTTAGTTTCCATACAAGGAAGTATACATAATTTCATATTCCCAACTGTTTTCCTGTCTAAGCACTTAACCAGGCCCAGTCTGGCATATCCATACATTTGTTTCTGGTGTGATAAATCTTTGATAGGTATATCTTCTAATATATACCATCTGTTATAAGATGTAATAACATTATGATGCCACTTTAAAAAGGAATAAGCAATTGTGCATCGCTATTAATAATTTATTAGAATTAGAATTTTTTATTGGCCAAGTGTGATTGGCCACACAAGGAATTTGTCTCTGGTGCATAAGCTCTCAGTGTACATACAACAATAGTGATAGCTCATTATCCTAGTCATTGTGAAAACACATTCATCATAAAACATTAGATACAACACTTACTGATAGTCATGGATACTAAACAAGCAATCAACATAAATCATACTAGGATACTAAGTAAACCATATCTGATATCGATAATATCTTATTCATCTGATTGTTCACTTATTTACAAAACACCCTGGAAGACCTGTTGAATCTATACCATTTGTAAAGAGCCATCCTTTTTGTTCTCAACCATTCATTTATTTACAGCCCTCCTTTTTATATAAATGTTGATAAAGAGAGATACCAAAATGATAACAAGGTAAAGACTTCATAAGAAAATAATGTACTGAAAACAGCACCAGGTAACATATATTCAATCAATCCAGTGGCAGCAGAAGGACAACAAAGCAGTTTCACCAAAGGCATTATTAGTGTTATTAAAAGAACAAGAAAATTAAGTAATTTTTTTTTTGTATTAAGAGTTTTAGGTCTAAAATTATGATGCTATTCCCAAATACTTCATTTACTAATTATCTATGAAACCATTAGAAATTCAAGTCACTGAATTGCTGAGAAATTATACAAGGGGGAATGTGGTCCTTTTACTATATGGTCTTTGTAATGCTTGAAAAACAAAACTAGCTGCTAAATAAATGTGAAAAGAAACTAGAGCTAATACTGTTCTTCTCATTATTACCTAATAACCTCAGTGATGTCCAACTTCTGATCACTATATAAGCTGAGATGTGTTTAAATGCCTATAATAAACAGATCGCCTCTCTCTTGGAATGTGTAGCTGATGCACCAGATGAAGCAAGTGTGAATAGCTTGAGCAACTTGTATCAGTTGAGTTTTCAGAACACTTAATCATGGGGTCAAGGCCTCTGTTGGAACAGTGAGATCTTATCTCAGACCACTAGAATTACAACTGCAATAGCATTTAGACTTATATACTGCTCCATAGTGCTTTGTGGCACTCTCTGCATGGACAACGTCAGCATTATTTGCATATCGCCCCCAACAATATAGGTCCTCATTTTACCAACCTCAGGGATGGAAGACTGAGTCAACCTTGAGCCCCATCAGGATCGAACTCCAGGCTGTGGACAGAGTTTGCCTGCAATACTGCATTTTAACCACTGTGCCACCAGGGCTCCATCAGAGATAGTACTTGACTGATACTGTAGAGCTTCAGCACTTCTAACTTTCAAATTGTTAGTCTTCTGGGTAACCATTCATCTTACTGAAACTGCTTACCATCCCACTTACCTCAAACTCTTTCAGTTTCTAGGCATAAAGTAAGAAAAAAGTCTGTCTTTTCTTGCTCTATTTAGCTGTTTTTGAATCAATATGAATTACTGTCACGCTAACATGTGATCTTACACACACAAACACCAAGTGTCTTAATTGTGGTTAAATACTGGATATATTTATACAGTTAAAAATACAGTTGTGTGCTGTTTGGAAGTCTAGCATCAAATCAAATCAAACCTTTATTATGGCCAAATACCAGCATAAGCAGGGTAGGGCACAAGAGAGTATAACAGAATTAGCATAAAAATACAACAAAATAAAATTACATATAAAGAGCTAAAAATATATATAAAAACAAAGATCAAAAAAAGACTCTAAAAATAGTCTAAAAGAGGGGTAGGAGTAGTCGACGCATGGACATACGCTTCGAATTACAATTATCTTATTTAACAAAAATACATTGTATTCCTAAAGATCAAAATGTAGGGAGAGGTTTTTGTTTTTAATTTAGTCTTCACATTTTCAACACTTTTCAAATGGTTCTTTAGTGGCCCATGGTTTCGGAAAATTGGGAATGAAACTTCTAAATATTTTTTTGTTTGTCCTTTCTCTAAAATATATTTTCTTGAAAATGGTCACTGAAATGATTAGTACAGAATATTCAAGAAAGATAAAGAGTTCACTCATTGTGGGATTATTTGGGGAGCTGGAAAAATGGTTTATATTTCTATTGGTGAGTGATGGTCACATCTGCGATTCATATTAGAAATGAATTATCTGCACTTCTAGTTTCTAATGTATAGTATTAAAAACTCTATCCCAAAACATTTCCAGAATAGTCTGAATTCAAAGTACTCACATCTTAGTAAGCCAACATGTCTCTTCTTTTGCAAATCAGATCAGACTGAAATTTCCTACTTTAATTAAAAAAAGTGATGATAATAATATCTAATCTTTCTCAGCATCCATTTGCAGAGAGCTATACTAAATTGGCACGTACAGACACATACAAAAGGCACATGCAGTATAAGAATTGCACAAAGGAGGGGAACCATTTGGCTTAAAAATAAACCTGAAATAGAATAAAATAAATTCACCTAAAAAAGAATACACCACACACACACACGCATCTGGAGAACTAGATATAATAGATGGCTACATATACCTTGGCCAAAGGATCTCAATGGAAGGTGACACTATAAAGGAAATTGAACAGTGTGTTAAGGTGGTTGGCAGGAATTTGCCAATCTAAGCATAATTTTCGAGAACAACCTGCACCTAAACCTGAAGAGAAAGATTTTCGATCGATGTGTGCTACCTGCTCTAACATATGATGGTGAAACATGAGACACTAACCTCACAATCGATACAAAAGCTATGAGTTGTGCAAAGAGCCATGGAAAAATACATCCTCAGCATCACAAGGCAAGGTAGACCTGCACATGGATTAGAGAACAAAAGAAAATATATGATGCCATCAAGAGAGTAAAAGAACTGAAATGGAAATGGGCTGGTCCAGGGCTGAAATGCTCTTCACATGTGCTTCATATACCTCCCCAACACGGGAATTCATCATCAGAACTACCAGTTCACCCAAACCGGTAGTAAAAAATGCTACCGGTTCGGATGAATCAATAGTTCCAACGATCAGCTGTGCAGCGCAATTTCTAAATCGCGCGGCAGAGCTGATTGTCGCACAGGTGATCATCGGAATGAAGCCAGTAGTAAAAAATGCTACCATTTCGGGTGAACCGGTAGTTCCGATGATCAGCTGCGCGACGATCAGTTGTGCTGTGAGATTTCTAAATCGCACAGCACAGCTGATTGTTGCACAGCTGATCATCGGAACTACCGGTTCACCCGAACTGGTAGCATTTTAACTCCTGGTTTGGGCAAACCAGTAGCATGTTTTATTACTGGTTTGGGCGAACTGGTCCGAACTGGTAGCATTTCACCCCTGGGCTGGTCGCATAGCAAGAAGAACTGATGGCTGGTGGACCAAGGCAGTCATAGAATGGATCGCACTTGATCAAAAGCGTCCATGAAAGAGATAAAAAAAAAAGTATGGAGCAAAGACATCAGCAAGTATTGTGGGCTCAATTGGCCAAAGAAAGCTCAGGACTGTATTGGTTGGAAAAATGTGGAAGAGGCCTTCATCCTGCAGTGGAGAGACAATGGCTAGAATGATGATGATGATGATGATGATGATGATGATGATGATGATGATGATGATGATGATTATACTAAATTGAATGATTTGGGGCTGAAATTTTAAAGCTCAGGCTGAAAATGCATAAGCACCTTACCTTACATAAAAGCCGCTGATGTAAACAATAACCACTCTGAGCTATTAAACAAGGCAAAGGCAATGTGTTTTGTCAATTGATAAATATAAATTAAAAAAAAAACTAAAATGTGCCATCTGTTTATAATATACAATTTAACAGAGAAAGTGGGGTGGGGAGGAATGTTTTTAAGCAAATAAACTCGGGCAAAGTCATTAATTCCACATAAAATGGAATCCATTATTTTTCATCACACTTTCAGACTTTCTTTCCCCCTAATAAACATAATTTAATAGTTCTGTGTTGCTTTATAATTCCACTCCCTCCCATTTTCAGTTTTGTATGGTTTTTGTCTTCGGGCCACAAAAAAAGAGAGACTTCAGTTAGCCTGTTTGCACTACCTTTTACACTCATGTAGGAAGGACATTCAGCCATTTGGTATCCGATGCCAAAGGCAGTTGATGAAAAACAGTTAATGATATACAAACAAGTACTTGGAAACCATGATGAAGGGACATTCATACTGGCTTGTTGCTAATTCAGTTTCTGATTTATTTAAAGCATAAAAACACAAGCAAACCCACCCCACCGTCCCTGCAACATGTTGTAATGGGATCCCTTTTTCCCCTTAATTCCTTGATGTAATGGGCTGAAGTTAATCCTTTAGATTTAGGAAAGTTAACTGTAAAAAAAAAAGAGAAAAGAAATGAAAGAATCCTTTGCATTGAGCGCTCTGGTTCTCCTTTGCAATCCACATAATCAAAAGCTTCCTCTTATATGATGTTTGAAATCCATAATCGCTGTTGACAGTGAGGCGCTCAAATTAAATTATGCACTGACCCCTTAATAAAACACAGCTGAGATGGAGTGAAATTAGCACAAAGAAAGGACGAGGGCAATTTGTATAGTGCAAGATTGGGTTTCCGAGTACTTCCTGGTACTGTCAGTCTTCAGCTTTTCCCACAAAAGAATAAACAGTTGTGCTTTGGGCTTAGGGCCAAATTAGACAATAAACACGTGGCTGCCACCATATCCAGCAGTGACGTATCTAGTTCCTTTTTTTTCTGTAAAGGCTAATAAAATGCATTTCCTCCTGACCCTCCCTTCTGCCTTGTTCAGTTGCCCAATTTCTTCTTTAAGGAACCTCCAGTGATGGAGGACCCACCACTTCTGGAGGGAAGCTGTTGCACTGATCAATTGCTATAAACATCAGGAAAGTTCTCCTAATTTCCTCTCCTTGACTTGTTTCCATCCATTGCTTCTTGTCCTGCCTTCAAGTACTTTGGAGAATAGCAATAGCACTTAGACTTGTACACTGCTTCACAATGCTTTACAGCCCTCTCCTAAGCGGTTTACAGAGCCAGCATATTGCCCCTAACAATCTGGGTACTCATTTTACCCACCTCGGAAGGATGGAAGGCTGAGTCAACCTTGAGCCGGTGAGATTTGAAGTGCCAAATTGCAGGCAGCCGGCAGTCAGTAAAAGTAGCCTGCAGAACTGCATTCTGTGCCACTGTGGCTCATAGGTTGACCTCTTCTTCTTTATGGCAGCCCCTTAGATATTGGGACACTGCTATCAAGTCCCTCCTAATCTTTCTTATATAGGCAGTCCATAAGTTGCAACAGTTTGTTTAGTGATGATTCAAAGTTACAACTGCACTAAAAAAAGTGACTTGTGACTATTTTTCACACTTTAAAAGCTTCACTGTTGCAACCTTCCCATGATCACGTGATGAAAATTCAGACGCTTGGCAGCTGGATGTCTTTATGACCGTTGCAGTGGCCAATGGGTCACGTGATCTGCTTTTGCAACCTTGTGATGAGCAAAGTCAACGGGGAAACCAGATTCACTTAATAACAAACTTAGCAACTGCAATGATTCCCTTGACAACTGGACCACGAAAGGTCATAAAATGGGGCAAACTCACTTTACAAATGTTTCACTTAGCAACAGAAATGTTGGGCTCAATTGTGGTCATAAGTTGAGGACTATCTATTGTCAGGGTTCCAAGTAATAGATCCATAGCAAGCAAAACTCTGAGGCAGGTAGAATCCCGGAAAAAAGAGCTTTATTGGATATGTCATATTGGAACAGATTTGGTGAAAGCCGACTCTGAAGGTTCCCACGGTTTTCACCTAATTAAAAGTTTTTCCCTTTCTCCAAACAATCAGTCGCATTGTCCAGTCGCACCTTTGTCTGGTTACCTGGTGACATCACTACCCCTTCCTCTGCCCAGGTGTGAGAGTGACCTTGGTTCCCCAGCGAAAATATTTTGTTTTGTCTACAAAATCCCAGCTATGTCAAATCGTCCCCTTCATCCCTCAGCTCTAATGTGACAACACTGAAGCTTCCAATATGGCTTCGGTCAGGTCAGTTTCAGGGTTGACAATCTACACACTTACAGTTGCGGTTAAGAAGACCAAAAGCCTCTTGCTTATTACTTTCTTCTTCTCCTCCTTTTTCCCCTTTCCTTTATATTTCTTTTGCTTTATTTTTCTCACTTTCTTATTAATTTTCCCTATTGTTATTTTTTTCCCCGATTCAAAGTTTGAGTTGTGTTTATTCTGTTGAAAATTTGTTTCAAAAAAAGCACATATGTGAAAAGAAATCCTGCAAGCATTTTAAAATGGACATTAATATGTGGAAGCCCTGTATATGTTTTATGTATGACTAGCTGATAACCCAGCGTTGCCCCAGTATTTGTTTATCCTAATCCTGTATTAGACAGGAAAAGGAATGAATTATATCGATGGTGTTGCACGACTCCCCCCCCCTGCACTCCCCCCACTCCCCGAGCATGCGCGCATGACCCCCGCATCCAGTTTTGGACCTACTAGGGCTCCCTGCAACCTCCTGGGAGCAAATATGGGCCATGGGGGATATCAGCACCCCCCATGCTCCCCCCATGCCCTGTGCATGCATGGTGTAGCTGAACTGAGGTGACGCTCGCACGCTTGCAGAGAGGGCTATAGACACACACAAACCAGGGGTGTTAGGAATGTCTTACCCCCCACAGTATTTGTTTAAAGAGAGTAAATCATCTGTGTACCAAGTTTGGTTGAAATTGTTCAAGGTGTTACAGAGTTATGCTGGAACATACATACACACACATCCATTTAGTGATAGATAGATAGATGATAGATAGATAGATAGATAGATAGATAGATAGATAGATAGATAGATAGATGATAGGTAGGTAGGTAGGTAGGTAGGTAGGTAGGTAGGTAGGTAGCGAGGTAGCTAGGTAGCTAGGTAGCTAGGTAGGTATAGATAGATAGATAGATAGATAGATAGATAGATAGATAGATAGATAGATAGGGATGGATGGATGGATGGATGGATGGATGGATGGATGGATGGATGGATAGATAGATAGATAGATAGATAGATAGATAGATAGATAGATAGATAGATAGATAGATGATAGGTAGGTAGGTAGGTAGGGATAGATAGATAGATGGATGGATGGATGGATGGATGGATGGATGGATGGATGATAGGTAGGTAGGTAGGTAGGTAGGTAGGTAGGTAGGTAGGTAGGTAGGTATGGATAGATAGATAGATAGATAAATAGATAGATGGATGGATGGATGGATGGATGGATGGATGGATGGATGGATAGATAGATAGATAGATAGATAGAAATAGATAGATAGATAGATAGATAGATAGATAGATAGATAGATAGATAGATAGATACATTGTGTGCATGACTTTTTTAAAAAAATAGAATTTATGATATTTATATCCTGACTTTCTTCCAATCAGTTGTTTTTGAAAGATTATATTTATTATTTATAGTCTATTATTATAGGAAAGGTCTGCATTTTCATTACTGACATTTTTCAAGCTGACGTTTGCCTGATGAATCACAATTTCTGGCCACTGGAGAAATTAAATATTGGAGGTTATTGCCTAAGTTTTCCGGAATACTCTAGACTGGAGAAAGCAATGAAGTAAATTGGGTATCCATAATGTAAGGACTATAGGTCTGATGTATACGTTTTGGATTTTGACGAGGTTTTCTAAAATGTTTCAGATTAGTTCCCAAAGTATTTATGTACAATAATGTTTTTTTTCTGATTGGGATTTTTTTCTTACACCATGCATCTTTAAGGCAATCTACATTCTGACTCTTCGATTTGTGTGTGTGTGTGTGTGTGCATGTGTGTGTGTGTGTGCATGTGTGCATGCATGTGTGCACATCATAATTATACTCAACAAATATTACAGGTTGAACATCTCAATCCTACCTATGTGTAATTGGAAATATACAGTATGTTGCTTATGTCAATGGAGTTTTCTTCTCTAGCAAGTGACAATGAGATAAGAGCTTTGCTAGTATTGTGTGTGTCTATGTGTGTGTTGGACTGTCATTTCAGCGGCTTGTCCCTTTTGATGTTGACTAGATCTAATGGGAGTGAAATTCAAAGTGTCCAGAATGTACCAGATGGCATTCCACTGCCTCTGGCTTCACCATAAGAACTCTTTTCAAAGTATCTCATTACGTGACTAATTCAAGAGGCAATTTTGGTAACCGCTGAAAAATAATCAGATTTAAAAGGGGAGATCAAGCTTATGATTAATAGAGGAAGGCAGAGGACATATTTATCAATACTTTGATAATATAAGAATAGCTGTTTTGCACATAAATGATTCACTGTCTACTGAAATTCTGCAGCCATATGAACAAGACATTCTGTAGCTTATGCCTTTTAAGGATCAATCAGCAGCAGTAATGGAATAAGCAGTCAAAAAATACACTTCAGGCTAGTACTGATAGACTATCCATGAAGGCCTCCCAGAAATCAGATGCCATAATGTGTCTAGTTATAGAAAGGGAGGAGGAGGAGGAGGAGGAGGAGGAGGAGGAGGAGGAGGAGGAGGAGGAGGAGGAGGAGGAGGAGGAGGAGGAGGAGGAGGAGGAGGAGGAGGAGGAGGAGGAGGAGAAGGAGAAGAAGAAGAAGAAGAAGAAGAAGAAGAAGAAGAAGAAGAAGAAGAAGAAGAAGAAGAAGAAGAAGAAGAAGAAGAAGAAGAAGAAGAAGAAGAAGAAGAAGAAGAAGAAGAAGAACAAGAACAAGAACAAGAAGAACAAGAAGAAGAAGAAGAAGATATCCATGCAATCACTACACCTAACTAGTTGTCTCATGATCAGAAGTGGTATTCAGCAGGTTCTGACCAGTTCTGGAAAACCAAGGCCCATCAAGCAACGCCCACCAAGCAATGCCACACCCACCAAGCAACGCCCACAGAACTGGTAGTAAAAAATTTGAATGCTCATGATCCAAATATTTTCATAGAAATGAACTTCATCCACTTAAAACCGTGAGTGACATTTCCATACTTTTTTTTCTCTTTCATTTCTTTCTGTTGTGAGTTAAAGGAGATTAAGTTTTTATAGCTATCTACTCTAATCCAAAAAATTCATTCTACCTCCTCAAGATGTAATTATTTTTATTGCCATATTTTTATGTGCTTTGCAAAATGGCTTTTAATTTTAGTTCTCTCCCATAATTGGAAGGCTTCCAATCGCAGAAATCCAAACTTAAGCACAATTGTCAGGAATTAAATTATCTCTTCTTTACCTCCTCTCTCTCTCTCGTTCACCGTGACTGTTTTAATAAATGTGTAAAATAACTTCAATGTATTTGGGAGGGGGCTCTCTGGTTTGACAGTACATAGATTTTAAAATAGGGTAGGGTACATAATTGCATATAAACTTCTAGAGATCAGCCTTCCACTTAATACAATGTTTATTACCCCTGCTAAAAGTGTTGCACATTTTTCCATCAGCAAAAATTATATCAAAATCTTTTTTTTAGCTTCCAATAAATTACAGAATGATAAAGCATGGCCTCTGGATTGCAATCTTGTATTCATAAAGTAGTCATGTATTCCTTCACTGTTGAGATCTTGGGTTTTCTGGAAGACTATAAAGAGCTGGCTCTTTTCCCTTAGTCACTCATTGGAGATCTGTTCAGCCTGTGTAAGTTCACACACAAACACACATGCACTCATACACACACCCATATGTATAGATACTTTGGATGCCGAGAACATGAATGGGTATGCAAATGTTGGACGGTGATGTAATGGTTTTGTCAAATGAAGGAAATCAGGAGTCAAGTGGTTCAAATGTTTACAGATTTATTTCACACTACCTTTACAAGAATCTGAATGACTGACAGTCAAATCAAATTGCCAGGTGATAAGACTCAAGGTGGGCAGGACTAAGATCTCTTGTAGGCCCGAAGAGACTCGAGGATGATGACACATTTGACCCCTCCCTCAGGTCAGCCTAGTCATCTCCTACAGGTATGTGAGAAGGGTCTTGGGAGAAAGAGTAGAGAAATGCAGCCAAGAGGACGGGTAGATAAAAGGAAACTTAGCCCCAGCAAGAGTATGAGTGGGGTAAACAGCTCAGAAGGGACCTTCTCTAATTTCTGAAATATGGCGGGTAGGGGGAGACTCTCAGACCTGCAAAAGTCTGTCAAGGTAACCCAAAGTAAAATTAGGTGACGTGGCCATGTTTTCTGTCTGGTCTGCCTCACAGGGCTGACAGGTGAAGATACATTGGACTATTTTTGGTGCCATTATCATTCTCATGTACTGAGAAGCAAACATGGATATCTAACCACATTTGAACAGAAACGGGGCTGTCCAAAAGTACAATAGTCACCTCGCCTAGTTCAAAGAATTTCCTAATTCTCTAGTGGAACTTGTCAGGCACAAAAGACCAGGTCTGTGTCAGAGTTTGTTGCATACATTCAAATACAGCAGCACACACAAATAACTGATGCAACAGGATTCATTAACTTCTTTATATACCTAAGAATAGATGAATAAATGTACAATAGCAACAGGTGGTTCTTCCAAGTGAACACAAGGCAGGAGAGTTACATTTCAGCAGACAAGCCCAGAGAGACTGCTAGTTTACTTCTCAGAGCAGCAGACTGCTTTCTTAAGTTTCTGTTTCAATTCTCTCCACAGACTCAGATTTGTTTACGCTCCCATTGGCTGACTTAGTTGCTATGCTTATTCATTGGGTGACCTTTTTCCCATGTCTCTCCCAGTCATGAATGTTTTAACAGTCTGCATGTGAAGGTTCAATCAAAGTGATTTATTGTTAAATTAATCAGGAACCTTCTCAACTAACGGTGAGCACCTGTTTGCAGTTACATGGAATTCAAGGGGGAGCGAAGTTAGTTTGCTTGTGGCTACATAGGGATTCTAGACTGATCCCTCATTCAATTCTGCCTTCAAGTTCTGCCACCTCTTCTCTTGCAGAACTAAGATGCATGGAGAGCTCTATAATAAAATCAAGCAATCTTTTACCAAATACAAAATGGCCTTATGGGTATTTTTGAATTTCCAGAATATACGGAATCCTGGAAATAGTTGTGCCTTGGAATATTAAGAGTTTAACAAGGAAGAGAAAAAAAAGTTAATTGAAGGGGAACTTTGGTTTCTTCAGGCCCCATGTTCTGACCTAGGCTTCCCCAAAAAGCATGAAACAGATCCCTGGTCCCACCAAAACCCCTTTTATTAAACGAATGTGAATTCCTCTCATTGACATTTAGCAAAGGCCTGGTAAACAGCCTTTCAAAGGAGAAGTTATGACCACAGACCTTATGTAGCTTGGAAAGCTGCCACGTAAATATTTTCAAACACAGTGCAGTGCAAGGAAAGACTGGGCACAGAGTCTCTGAGATTCACGGACAGATCTTCACACTCCTGAAATGAATGAGCGAACAAATGAACCAATTGTTTCCTGCAAAAGCCCACTCCTCTTTTATTTCCTATGGGAGGGACCATTCACTGTCCACCTCTGGCTTTACTCCCAAGTTGACCCTGATTTCTGAGCTGTTCTTTTCTTCTGGCAGCTCTGCACATGTGCACACTGGGAAAAGGCTCCAGCTGTTCCTCTGCCTCCCTGCTGTCTAGCTCCAAAAGCAGCTGATAACTCCCAGACAGCCTTGGCCCCCTCTCTGCCTCCAATGCAGAGCCCTCATCAGAGCCTTCCCCAGCCTCCGGGACTTGCCCATGTTCCTCCCCAACCTCCTCACTGTCTGACTCTGCAGCCAGCTCTGCTGCTGGTTTTCATCTTTATGTTTCCCTTCACTTTGTTCTTACACAATTGCAAAACTACCAAACTGGATCAAAAGTAGTGCTGTTGTTTATGAGTTCCAAGAGAAATAATCTGGTCGTTACAGTTATGTTTGATGTACAGTTATGTTTGATGTACTTTTCTCATTCCAGTATAGTTAATATGAACTTTACTTTGCTGAAATCTGTTTTCTTTTTTCCCCGTGCACAAATACGTTGAAATAGAACCAAAAGGTTATATTTAGAGGCAATGTGAACACACTTGCTCTGAAGGATTTTTTTTTTTTTTACGATTTTAAATCACGCAAAATTAATGGTACGTAGGATGACTTGTCTTACTTAAGTGCTTTTCTCCCTGTGCAGGCATAAACCTGAAATTGATCTAAAATTATTTGGGTGCAGGGCAACATCTGGTTACTGCTGAGCTAAAAGGGGCACCATTGAAGGAAGGTATGGGCCAAAAGATGTAGATACAAAGATAGCGAAAGAGGTACAGTACTCTTCGAGAAATCAATTGAGTATATTTTCACTTACTCCTCCATGATAACCATCGGTGGTTCCAGTGTGGGTCATTGTCCAATGTTAGCCAGTAAATAGTTTTTTTTTTCAAACCTCAGGCAGTACACAGGCATTAGGCTTCATTCATCCTTCTGCACAAGGTTGCCTTTGTTAGAGCAGCTAAAAGTTACATGTATCGCTTCACAATATGCTAATGGGTTATGCTACATTACTATTCCATTATCAGGCTATCCTTGAACTTTAATAAAGGGCTAGATTTCCCTGCTGCAGCTGGAAAAAGTTGCTAACTTAGCTGTTGGGGGTGGGGGAAATGGGGTGGGATGGGGCAGAGGAGATTGCAAAATACAGACCAGCCCTTGTAGAGATTTCCTGCAATTCTGACCTCTAAGATGAGGGTAGCAAGAGATGGCCACTGGGGCAAGCTCTCTACTTTGCTAGAAGTGCCAAAAGCGACAGAGCAAATAAGCATCAGATGTTTCATTTTATTACTTTATTTTATTTTTTAAAAAACCAACACGGAATTTGTCCTTTTCATTTTCTAGTTTACAAACCAAGAGGCATAGAACATACCGTATTTTTCAGAATATAAGATGCACTGGAGTATAAGACGCAGCAAGATTTTGAAGAGGTAAATTTTTTAAAAGGTTTTTTGCACTCTGTAGACCTCCCAAACCCTCTGCATACCTCATTTTTCTGTGAAAAATGGGGCATGCAGAGAGCAAAGTGTTCCTGGGGACTGGGTGTCAAAAATGAGCACAAACCGGCCCATTTTTTGCTTGTTCTTGCCCTCCCCAGTCCCCAGGAGCATTTTGCAGGCCTCCCAAACCCTCTGCACATCAATTTTTGTGAAGGGGGTGGGGTTTCGGGAGGCCAAAAAATGTTGCATTCAGTGTATAAGACTCACCCAGATTTTCACCTCTTTTTTGGGAGGGAGGTGCATCTTCTACTCTGAAAAATACGGTAGATGTTCTGACCCAGCTCCCCAAACCCGAGAAATCCTCTGACATGAACTCAAAAGATTCCTTTATTAGGAATGCTGGCAGCCCTGGAAAAACGTTTCTCTCGCAGGCTAACAAGTCCATCTGGCAGGAAGATGAATAGTTGCCTGCCACACCTATTCATCTCTGCCCCCTGCCTTTTATCCCCAGAGCTAGGGTGGTTCTTCGCTAGCAGCAGTGGCTCTTCCTTCCCCAGGATCAGCCCATGGCTTTCCACTGCTCTCCTCTCCCTTCGGCACAGCTACGTATCAGGCACTGACCCAGCTGTTCCTCCTCTTCTTTATCAACCATCTCCAGACCTGGGGGTTGTTGATTCTCCATCTGAGGGCTGACAGACAGCCCAGGCTCCGCCTCTCTCTCTCTCTCTCTCTCTCTCTCTCTCTCTCTCTCTCTCTCTCTCTCTCTCTCTCTCTCTCTCTCTCTCTCTCTCTCTCTCTCTCTCTCTCTCTCTCCTCTTCCCCACTCTCTCTCTCAGCTCCATCTTCCCTCTCGGAGTTCCCAGGTTGCCCTGATGCTGACCCTAACTCCCACGCCTCCACCTCTGATTCGGCTGCTGGAGCCAACAGGCCAAAACAATGGAATATGTTGGAAGGGACCTTGGAGGTCTTCTAGTCCAACCCCCAGCTTGAGTAGGAGATCCTATTCCATTTGAGACAAATTGCTGTCCAGTCTCTTTTTAAAAACTTCCAGTGAGAGAGTATTCACAATTTTTGAAGGCGAGCTGTTCCATTGGTTGATTGCTCTCACTATTAGGAAATGTCTTCTTAGTTCTAGGTTGCTTCTCTCCATGGTTAGTTTCCATCCATCATTTCTCATCTTGCCTTTTGATGCTTTGGAAAATAGTTTGACCCCCTTGTCTTGGTAGGAACCATATTAGAACACTGCTATTATGTCTCCCTTAGTCCTTCTTTTCATTAGATTATACATACTCAATTCATGTAACCATTTTTTGTATGTTTTAGCCTCCAGCCTCCTAATCATTCTTATCCCTTTTCTCTGAACTCAACATCTTTTTAATATTGTGGTAACCAGAACTGGATGCAGTATTTCATATGTGGTCTTATTTTGTTGTTGTTGTTAGTTGCAAAGTTATGTCCAACCCATTGTGACCCCATGGACAATGTTCCTCCAGGCCTTTCTATCCTCTACCATCTTCTGGAGTCCATTTAAGCTCATGCCTGCTGCTTCAGTGACTCCATCCAGCCACCTCATTCTCTGTTGTCCCCTTCTTCTTTTGCCCTCTATCGTTCCCAGCATTAGGCTCTTCTCCAGGGAGCCTTTCCTTCTCATGAGGTGGCCAAAGTCTTTGAGTTTCCTCTTCAGGATCTGGCCTTCTAAAGAGCAGTCAGGGTTGATCTCCTCTAGGACTGACCAGTTTGATGGTCTTGCAGACCAAGAGACTTGCAGGACTCTTCTCCAGCACCATAGTTCAAAGGCCTCAATTCTTTGGTGCTCAGCCTTTCTTATGGTCCAGCTTTCACAGCCATACATTGCAACTGGGAAAACCAGAGCCTTGACTGTTAGATTGGGTAATGGAAAGGCACACTCAGGCTAAAGGCAACAGCAGCTCTTTATTGTAACAGAAGAAGTATGTACAATCCAGCGAAGGTTGAGTCTGACAGCAGCCCTTTTATAGGGAGCTGTCAGACCCTTCGACCAATGAGATTAAACCTCTGTTCCTGCTGGAACAGAGGACCTTGGTGGAAACCTCTATAACTGAAGCTAGTATCTAACATTGACTATACACACTTTTGTTGGCAGGATAATCTCTCTGCTTTTTAGTATGCTGTGATCTTACTAAGGCTTTGTAAAATGGCATTAGAATTTCACATGATCTTAGTTCTGTCACTCTGTTAATGCAGTCTAGGATTCCATTGGCTTTTTCTCTTTTTTGGCTGCTGCTGCACACTGTTGGCTCATATTTAACTGATTGTCCACTAGGACTCCAACATCCCTATCACAGTTACCGGCATTAAGCCAAGTTTCACCTAGCCTATGGCTATACGGTTGTTTTTCTTCCCTAAGTGTAAAACCTTACTCTTGAGCAAGAAAAACCAACTGTATAGTTACAGCCTTGACAAGGATCTGTTTCCAAGGAGTTTGACGTGTTATTTGACAAATTATAATATATAATATATCTTTTAGTATAATATATATTTAGATATATATAATATATCTAAAAGGGATGTGGTGGCTCAGTGGCTTAGATGCTGAGCTTGTCGATCAGAAAGGTTGGCAGTTTGGCAGTTTGAATCCCTAGCATCCCGTAACAGAGTGAGCTCCTGTTACTTGTCCCAGCTTCTGCCAACCTAGCAGTTTGAAAGCACGTAAAAATGCAAGTAAAAAATTAGGAACCACCTTTGGTGGAAGGTAAAAGCGTTGCATGCACCTTCAGCATTTAGTCATGCCGGCCACATTACCCCGGAGATGTCTTCAGACAGCGCTGGCTCTTCAGCTTTGAAACGGAGATGAGCACCACCCCCTACAGTCGGGAACGACTAGCACATATGTGCGAGGGGAACCTGTACCTTTGTAATATATCTATATTAAGTTCTCTAATATTTACAAAAAAAAAAAACCACCCCATTTTCCAGCAGTTTATTATTTGCCAATATCAACCCTGCACTCCCAGGAAGTTCTGGCAAAAAAAAAAAAAAAAATCAAGAGTGTGTTTAGAAGTTCTGAAAAATAGGAATAAAGTCAAACACATTGCTAGAGAGAATGCAGAGCAGATGTGGGACACATAAGGCTTCCCTCTCTGCATACAGTATATACACTCACATAGGCACTTCCTGCCTTGTAAAAAACGGACAAACAGATAAATAAAATGACTGTACTTGCCCTCTTGGTAATAGAAGCTTTGCAGATTTGCAGACAAAGGGGCAACGTACAAAATCACCGGATCCGCCTTTCAGAGAACCAGAGAAGAAACTAGGTCTACTAAACACCTGAAGCTGCTGGCGTGAGGCACATTTCCTGTCAAAATTTGGTCGGACAACAAACACAAAAGCAGCCCTGTAATTAAATCCCACTTTTGCTGTCGTGTAATTAATACTTCCTCTCTCGCGCGCAAAGCAACAGAATAATTTAAAAAGCAGATCTCTCTTTTCCCCCCCCTCCACCCGCCTCCACCTTTCAAAATTGTCCCCTTTCTCCTTTTTCTTTTTTCTTTTCTCTTCATGTCTCTTAAGAGAGAGCTTGGCGTACACCTTTTTAGCTACACGGAAGTGATTTCCCAGTTCCATCTGCTAAGAGGCAAGCTACAATTAGATACTCAGAGCTCTCTTTGTATTAAGAGATGAAAACAATACTTCCTTCCTGTTTAAAAGCCGTGAATGGAGAAAGGGTGGGTAGAAACACTATTTATCCAAGGGAGGATTTATGGAATTTGTAAAGCATTAAGCTGAAAAAAGTTAACTGAACAGAGTGAATATTATATAGCCCTGCAATTTGGAGGCAAAATATTGAGCGGGGCATATTGTTCGCTTTGTATTGATTTGTCTGCTTACCAGATGTCTTTAATGAAATCAGCGTGGCTACAAATTTCCATGTGGCAGGTTTTTCTGGCCTCCCATTCAGGTTTCCAATAAGCAGAAATGAGTTGCTTTTCTGTACCTTGTGTTCATTCAGTTATTTTAAAAAATGTGATCAATTTAGGTCCATCCATGTGAGTCTCCAATCATCCCAAACCAAGACCTCTCAAAAACCATCTTTTCTGGGTCAGAGCTACAGCTAGGTATAGCTTGGCAGCACCTCAGATGCAGGAGGAGAATAGGGGTGAGATTCATTGGATGTAGAATTATAGAGTTGGAAGGAACCTTTGAGGTCTTCTAGTCCAATCTCCTGCTCAAGCAGGAGACCCTGTATCATTTGGCTGGCTGGTCTCTTCTTGAAAGCTTCCAATGATCATCCACACCTTTTGAAGACAAGCCATTCCAGTGGTTGCTTGTTCACACCATTAGGAAATTTCTCCTTAGTTCTAGGTTGCTTCTATCCTTGATTAGTCTCTTGTCTTGCCTTCTGATGCTTTGGAAAATAGTTTGCCCCCCTCATCTTTGTGGCAGCACTTCAAAAACTAGAAGTATCATGTCTCCTCCAGTTCTTCTCTTCACTAGACGAGGCATACCCAATTCCTGCAACTGTTCTTCATATGTTTTAACCTCCAACCCCATAATCATCTTTGCTGTTCTTCACTGCACTTTTTCCAGAGTCACAACATCTTTTTTTATATTGTGGTGACCAAAACTGGATGCAGTATTCTAGGTGTGGTCTTACTAAGGCTTTATAAAGTGTACTAATACTTCATGCGATCTTAATTGTATCCCTCTATTAACGCAGCCTCATATTCCTTGTAACCCAACCAGATTGCTTTCCAAAAGACAATGCCAACACATGGGAATCAAGAAATATCAAGCCCATTGATATTGGCTTGATGACCAGATGACCAGATTCTTTTTCTGCTCCAGGACTGCTGGTCTGAAATTAGCCTATGGACTGAAATAAACTATGAAATTACACAGGAAAAAAAGGTTTTAAGGTGCAAGGCCAATTTGGCCATATTTGGATACCTTTAGCATGAAAACAGTCTCATACACTATACCGGCTGTCGGCAACATATGACTCCTGAGCCATATGTGGCTCTTTCGACCCCCTGCTTTGGCTCCCCATTGGCTGGCTCCCCATGCCCCTCAACTCCTCTCCAAGTCACTCCTCATGTGGCCTGAGAAGGTAAGGGCAGGGATGGAGACTCGCTCCTTATTCCAGAGCGGGAGGGAAGCACCCCTATACTTGCCTCTCATCTTGCGGTTGCATCTTCCGGCACTTCTTGGTGCTGCAGACACACCACACTCACTCAGGGAGTTGGACGACTTGATCTCCACTCCGAGACATGCCTGGCCTGGCTGTGGCTGATGCACCGCATTATAATGGGCTCCAGGAGGAAGAGAGGACGCCGTTTCCTCCATTGTAAAGTGTGTGTGCTTTGCAAGTGTGCTGCACAAGGCCCAGCAAGAGCAGTGAGCATCCATGGCCAAGAAAGGAAAGAACAAAAGGGAGAGAGGGGGAGGAAAAAGAGAAAAACAGAAATGAAAGGGAGAGAGAGAGAGAGAGAGAAATGAGAGAGAGAGAAAAGGGGAGAAAAAGAGAAAGAAATGAGAAAAGGGTGGAGGGAGAGTAAGAGAGAGAGAGGAAAAAAGAAAAACACGAGGGAGAGAGAGGGAGACAGAAATGAGAGAAAGCTGAAGGGAGAGAATGAGAGAGGAGAAAAGAGGGAAACAAATGTAAGAGAAAGAGTGAGAAAGAAAGAAAGAAAGAAAGAAAGAAAGAAAGAAAGAAAGAAAGAAAGAAAGAAAGAAAGAAAGAAAGAGGGAAAACAGGAAAAACAGAAGAGAGGGAGGGAGGGAGAGAGAGAGATCCATTTCCCACAGAAAACACCCAGAGGCACAAGACTCAGATAGGCATGGCTGGGTCAGGTCATCTGACTGGGTGGGAGTGACGTTGAGTTGGCCATGCCCACCCAGGTTTTGTGGCTCCCAGTGTTTTCCTTTCTGTGGGAAACCGGTTCAAATGGCTCTTTGAATGTTTAAGGTTGTAGAGGCCCACACTATAGCTTGTGGAACTATGAATGCAAATTGGCATTTTTGGGGAATCAGAAGAAGGTCTGGATACGTAGCTTCATCCTTGAATAATTTGTATGAATAAGCTGACTGTGCTTCATAGCCAGCCCTTATTAATTCATGGTGGTGTTCTCCAAGATTTATCTTTGTCCTTCAACCTAGGGACAATCAATTCCCAGTCCCATACAGCTGCTGGACTTCTCAACCCAGCACATCTCACACCTGCATTATACATGTATTACTGGGAATTGTTCAATAAAGGAGAAAGACCACTCCCATTTCCGACACTTAAAACAGCTAGAGCATCCAGGAATAAATTAAACATGGAGTATGAAAGTACCAGATGTCCCGATTTTAATGAGTTTTAATTTCTACCCAGAAATATATAAATTCCTCTGTCCTTTTTGGCAGGAATAATTGGCTAGAGAATTGCAGATTCAGCATCTTCCTGGATACATCATGTCAAAGTGACCTGCACTTAGTTTCTTGACTGCACTGGGAGAATCTCGGATTCCTGCAGATGCATCATATCTCATGAGATACCTGGTATAAGGGGAAAAGGAAATAGCTGAATTTAGAAAACTAGGCTGGGAATAGAATTGGCATGCGATTAAAGACAAATGGGAAAATGACCTGAGCAGTAACAAAATGGGTGATTAACAGCTGTGCCCTCAAGTCATTTTTGTGATAGGGGGTGGGTGCTAGGAACAGAGGGATAGAATCAAGCTCATGGGAAGTGTTAATACCATTTTATAATGCCTTGGTAAGGCCACCCTTGGAATATTGCATCAAATTTTGGTCGCCACAATGTAAAAAAGATGTGGAGACTGTAGAAAGAGTGCAGAAAAGATGAAGCAATGAAGATGATTAGGGGACTGGAGGCTAAAACATATGAAGAATGGTTGCTGGAACTGGGTATGTCTAGTCTGATGAAAAGAAGGACTAGGGGTGACATGATAGCACTGTTCCAATATCTCAGTGGTTGCCACAAAGAAGAGGGAGTCAAGCTATTCTCCAAAGCACCTAAGGGCAGAACAAAAACCAATGGGTGGAAACTAATCAAGGAGAGAAGCAACTTAGAACTAAGGAGAAATTTCCTGACAGTGAGAACAATTAATCAGTGGAACAAGTTGCCTCCAGAAGTTGTAAATGCTCCAACACTGGAAGTTTTTAAGAAGAAATTAGATAACCATTTGTCTGAAGTAAGTGTAGGGTTTCCTGCCTAAGCAGGAGGTTGGGCTAGAAGATTCTCAGCATCTCTGCCCTTTTCTGTTCAAGAGCTCAAGCCATGTGATCCTGTCCACCATTAAACCATCTTTCCAAGCAGCCTCTGCGTTTCCAGTGTCTTTCTCCCCACTTGGAACTGAACCCAGATGGACATTCCCCCCCCCCACAATACTAATAAAGTATTAATAAATTATTGTTTGGAGGACATGACACCATTTTGAATTCAAAAATTCTTTTAACTGCCTTATAAAGTGCCTCTAGGGAGAGCAATTAATCACTGGAACAACTTGCCTCCACAGATTGTGAATGCTCCAACACTGAAAGTTTTAAAGAGAGATTAGATATCCATTTGTCTGAAGTGGTTTAGGGTTTCCTGCCTTAGCAGAGGGTTGGACTAGATGACCTCCAAGGTCCCTTCCAAATCTGTTATTCTATTTCTAACAGCCTGGGCAATAAATAAATATCCTTGTTTTTTTCCATTTATTCCATCTTGCGTACTGCTCAGCCTTATACTGGACAGTAATGCAAAACTATTTCAAAAGCTACTTTTTTTTTAAACTGGCCTAATTTGATGATGTGATTTCTGTGCAATGACTTCAGTTTTTCCTACTACTTCAAGTGCTAACAATTAGATTCATTGCTTTCAGGAAATGGCAGGATAATTATCTACAAGCACCTCTATATAATGTTTCCTCAATGCCATTCTGAAATTCGAGAAGGGTTTTCTCATAACAGATTACAATATGGCTTCAAAATTCATCTCACTTTCCTCACCACTGCAAGGTTATTGGCAGAGTTTTAGGATGGATGGATGGATAGATGGATGGATGTATAGGTGGATGGAATGCAAATTCAGAGAGATATAGATATGCATCAGAGGTGGTATTCAGACGGTTCTGACCAGTTCTGGAGAACTGGTAGCAGAAATTTTAAGTAATTCAGAGAACTGGTAAATACCACTTCTAACTGGCCCTGCCTCCATCTATTTTCTGCCTCCTGAGTCCCCTGAAATGGGAAGGGAATGGGCATTTTGCAGTATCCATTCCCCTGGAGTGGGGAGGGAATGGAATTTTGCAGTATCCTTCCCCCGGAGTGGGGTGGGAATGGGGATTTTGCAGTATCCTTCCCCCGGAGTGGGATGGGAATGGGGATTTTGCAGTATCCTTCCCCCAGAGTGGGGTGGGAATGGAGATTTTGCAGTATCCTTCCCCCGGAGTGGAGTGGGAATGGGGATTTTGCAGTATCCTTCCCCCGGAGTGGGGTGGGAATGGGGATTTTGCAGTATCCTTCCTCCGGAGTGGGGTGGGAATGGGGATTTTGCAGTATCCTTCCCCTGGAGTGGGGTGGGAATGGGGATTTTGCAGTATCCTTCCCCTGGAGTGGGGTGGGAATGGGGATTTTGCAGTATCCTTCCCCTGGAGTGGGGTGGGAATGGGGATTTTGCAGTATCCTTCCCCTGGAGTGGGGTGGGAATAGAGATTTTACAGTATCCTTCCCCTGGAGTGGGTTGGGAATGGGGATTTTGCAGTATCCTTCCCCCGGAGTGGGGTGGGTATGGAGATTTTGCAGTATCCTTCCCTTGGAGTGGGGTGGGAATGGAGATTTTGCAGTATCCTTCCCCCGGAGTGGGGTGGGTATGGAGATTTTGCAGTATCCTTCCCCCGGAGTGGGGTGGGTATGGAGATTTTGCAGTATCCTTCCCTTGGAGTGGGGTGGGAATGGAGATTTTGCAGTATCCTTCCCCTGGAGTGGGATGGGAATGGAGATTTTGCAGAATCCTTCCCCTGCCATGCCCACTAAGCCATGCTCACAAAACCGGTAGTAAAAATAAATTGAATGCCACCACTGATATGCATAATGAAATACTGTGGGGAGACAGAAAGGGAAAGAAAGCTTGGTTTTAGAGGAATATAGCTCAAAATAGCATTTGATGTCTTCCACTTTGCTCAATGTATTCCGCCTGCAATTTTTTTAGAAAAATAGATGCTCCATTTTTTTCCATACCAAATAAAGGTCATTTTGAAAATCCTAAAACTGGACATTGTGGACATCCCCCAAAAAACCTGGTCTGGGTTAGCAAAAATGAACGGGTTAGTTCCCAAACAGCTATATAATTATTGAGTTTAATTATACATTCATTTTTTTTTCTGTGTTATGCAAAAGATCCATAGGGGAAACAGGTTATTCCAGGCAACAATAACACAGATGCTGTCTTTTTTTCCCCTCTTATCAAATAAGTCCATTTTGCTATCTCAACAAGTTCTTTCATCCTTCATTCCTACCTTGTGGGTAGGGCCCAATCTCTCCATCTTTGTGCATAAAATAACCTTATTGCAAAATGGTGTCATAAAAGTTTAATTTATTGAGAAGGGCTTATCTTCCCTGGAAATTTCTTTAATTCTTCTTCTTTTTTCTTTACCTCATTCGAAAGGATTTCTGCTCTCTCTTGACTCCTCTTTTTAAATTCAATATTATGCTGTATAAAATAACCTCTAATAAAAGCTTTCCTTGCTTCCAATCATCCTTCCACCGGCCTATTCTGAAAGCTCTTTGTTGTTTTAGTTCCTTTGTTTGGTTAGCTGCCAAATTTGTTATCACAAAGTTAGCATGCATATTTGATTAGGTCAATGGTACTGAAGACTTTCAGAAACTGTTCTGTCTGAAAAATAAATAAATAATAGAAGCTTTCATCAATTACATGCTTTAGAAAAAAGGCAAAGAAACGACAACAACATTCAGTATGAAAGAACGTCGTGGGTTTTCTTTTTTTCAATTTCTTCACATCTTTTCACTAAAAGAATTGCCTGATCAGATTCTCTTCCTTGAGATCAAACTAAAATTGTTAAAAGTAGATTTATTTATCCTGAAAAAGCTTCAATGTACTTTCGAACCCTGTGTCGATGTTGGAGTCATACAAGATCTACCCCATCTCATTGCCCTTCATTGCATCCCCCACCAAGTTTCAACCAAACTTAGCACACAACCTACAGAGCTAGCATGACCTCTGACAGCAACCAATCAGGATATTCTTCCTGTGCCTCAGGACGTTCAAGGCCCAGGAGAGAGAATAAAACCCTTGGTTTGTTTCCTTGTTGACATTTCATTACACAAACTACACAAAGTATAGTGACTAGCAATGATGATGTTACCTAGTTTGGATTATGAAATATCTACAAGAAAACAAACAAGCTCAGACAGCACCAAAATCTCTTCCTTTCAACACTGAGCTACAAATATTCTCTTTCTACAATATACAAACACAATATACAATACCCTTTATTGGTGACTTTAATATATCCAACTATATTACTTTATCAAAAGAAGAAAGAAAAAGAAAATGCCTCCCTAGAGGCACTTTATAAGGCAGTTAAAAGAATTTTTGAATTCAAAATGGTGTCATGTCCTCCAAACAATAATTTATTAATACTTTATTAGTATTGTGGGGGGGAAATGTCCATCTGGGTTCAGTTCCAAGTGGGGAGAAAGACACTGGAAACACAGAGGCTGCTTGGAAAGAAGGCTTAATGGTGGACAGGATCACATGGCTTGAGCTCTTGAACAGAAAAGGGCAGAGATGCTGAGAATCTTCTCGCCCAACCTCCTGCTTAGGCAGGAAACCATACACTTACTTCAGACAAATGGTTATCCAATTTCTTCTTAACAATTTCCAGTGTTGGAGCGTTTACAACTTCTGGAGTTCCACTGATTAATTGTTCTAACTGTCAGGAAATTTCTCCTTAGTTCTAGGTTGCTTCTCTCCTTGATTAGTTTCCATCCATTGCTTCTTGTCCCCTTGTTTGCTTCTCCCCTTGATTAGTTTCCACCCATTGCTTCTTGTCCTGCCCTTAGGTGATTTGGAGAATAGCTTGACTCCCTCTTCTTTGTGCAGCCCCTGAGATATTGTGCAGCCCCTGAGATATTGGAATACTGCTATCATTTGTCCTCCTAGTCCCTCTTTTCATTAAACTAGACATACCCAGTTCCTGCAACCGTTCTTCATATGTTTTAGCCTCCAGACCCCAAATCCTCTTTGTTGCTCTTCTCTGCACTCTTTCTAGAGTCTCCACATCTTTTTTACATTGTGGTGACCCAAAGTGGATGCAGTCTTCCAAGGCATTATAAAGTTGTATTAACATTTCACGTGATCTTGATTCTATCCCTCTGTTGATGCCTAGAACTGTGTTGGCTTTTTTGGCAGCTGCTGCACACTGCTGGCTCATATTTAAATGATTGTCCACTAGGACTCTGTTTTCTTGAACATTTTGTACGGGTGAGTAGCCAGGACTATTCATTTATACCTTCATCTTTTTCTATCGTAATAGCCAATTGACTTCCATCTGCAAATAAAAGGAATATTGCAACATTTTGCTGCTGCAAACCAGAACATGGCTTGTTTCCTTTGACCAACATAAGGCAAGTTACAGCTCTTAATTGGTCAAGCAAAGAGGGTTAAGGGTAGGAGAAAAAAAACCAAAACCAAAGTCTTTAGAAAAGGAAGAACAACTCAGCAGTTCTTCACATTTCAGAAATGGCCAAGAATTCCCAAAGCTGTTTCCACAGTCAATCTAAACAGCTGCTATTGGAGCTCCTACGCAACTCATTTTCTTTCCAAACTATGTTACAGGGGGAACAAAGACAAAGTGCAAAGAAAGGACAGCCAAATTGTTGCATGGAGAGATGAGTGAAGCACCAAAGCACATAAGGTCAAGACTGCTAAGCGTATAGATCTTTGCTCATCTCTCTGAAAGACTGGCTATTTTCCCCTCTCCAGAACTTTTAAATATGTCCCTATGTTTGCTATCATTTGTCTTCCCTGAATAATGAATATGTGCCTATAAAGAAACACTGCATTTAAAAGATCCTCACATAACCTCAAATGGGCTCTGTTCTCCAGAACAGAATTCTCATTTCACATAGAAATTCAAGGAAAAGTTGTAACTCCTGTTTTGTAGTTATCAATTCAAGGAATTATCTGCAGCTATGGTGGTAGCAAAGGGACACAGTGGCTCAGTGGCTAAGATGCTGAGCTTGTCAATCAGAAAGGTCCGCAGTTCAGCGGTTTGAATCCCTAGCGCTGCGTAACAGAGTGAGTTTCCATTACTTGTCCCAGTTACTGTCAACCTAGCAGTTTGAAAGCAAGTAGAAATGCAGGTAGAAAAATAGGAACCACCTTTGATGGGAAGGTAACAGCCTTCTGTCTGCCTTCGGCATTTAGTCATGTCGACCATATGACTAGAGAGACGTCTTCGGACAGCGCTGGCTCTTCAACTTTGAAACGGAGAGGAGCACCATCCCCTAGAGTCGGGAACGACTAGCACATATGTGCGAGGGGAACCTTTACCTTTACGGTGGTAGCAATATTTACATCTACTTCATACAAAGTCATAAAATAGAAGCAAATGGGATTTTGTAGTGTTTTAAAATGTGGCAAGTTTGTATCTAGCAGTCTGATTCATCCAGAGATTCATACCTACTTGGGAAGCTTTATAAGAAAGCTACTGTTTTTATTGGCTATCTTTTAAATCTTCCTGATCAGAAATAGTCACAGAATTTTTGAGAAACTGATTCCCCAAGCATCAACAACATTAATAGTGTTTTAAACCTTCTGCTAGTGGGGTTTCTTTTTCTTGTTTTAACTCCTTATTCTGTATTTAGACTTTGTTTTTTGAACTCTTGAGATTTTCCCCTTTGGTTCCTTATCTACTTTTTGTCTAGGTTGTCTCTTTCATAAACATTACAGAGTTATTAGATCTGCCACTTCCTCTCATCTACATACCCCTGAGGATTTCAAATATCTTGAGTTTCATGTTAATAATTCCATATTCAGAAATCCAGTGATACAGCTACTATGATGTATTGTTTGGCTTCAGAGATGTCTTTCTATCACCAGAATTGGTCATTGACTAAAAAAGGATTTGTTTTGTTAAGGAGAAGAAAAACACCTCTAATGCTAAAGCTGCAGCTAGTTGGAATTCTGAGCAAAACAAAAATTGTAAACTCTGGGGGATCTTTGGGCAATCTCTCAGCCCATCGTGCCTGGTTTCCTTTTATAAATATTTGCAGCAGAACATTCATCTTGGCTCTTAATTTTGTTTACTAACATAATATGTTCAAAAGCTAAAGTTGATGTCAATGCTTACTTAGTGACCACATAAATAACCACTTTCTTCTTCTTCTTCTTCTTCTTCTTCTTCTTCTTCTTCTTCTTCTTCTTCTTCTTCTTCTTCTTCTTCTTCTTCTTCTTCTTCTTCCCTCTTCTTCTTCTTCTTCTTCTTCCCTCTTCTTCTTCTTCTTCCTCTTCTTCTTCTTCTTCTTCTTCTTCTTCCCTCTTCTTCTTCCTCTTCTTCTTCCTCTTCTTCTTCTTCTTCTTCTTCTTCTTCTTCTTCTTCCTTCTTCTTCTTCTTCTTCTTCTTCTTCTTCTTCTTCTTCTTCTTCCCTCTTCTTCTTCCTTTTCTTCTTCTTCTTCTTCTTCTTCTTCTTCTTCTTCTTCTTCCTCCTCCTCCTCCTCCTCTTCCTCCTCCTCCTCCTCCTCCTCCTCCTCCTCCTCCTCCTCCTCCTCCTCCTCTAGTGGTTATGGTTGAGTCCATCATCATTTTGTCCCCTTTCCTTTCCCAAAATTTTGAACTTCTGAAGGAACCTGCATCTTTGCTGAATACATCCTAAATTTGCTATTTTGAACCTGGTCATTCATGACTGCAATGAGAATTCTGTTTTATACTCCATCTGTTTCCCCCCCCCCCTAGCTATCCATAATAGACTTCTCTTTTCTCCAAAGTGAACCAAAGTTCAAAGGTTTCAATATTCTTTCTATTCTGCTTTTCCAGGATCCAACCTTTTCATTCCCAAAGTGAAACAGAAAAAAGCGTAAGATTATATTAATGCCAATAGCCAAGTATATAAAGAGTACCTACAGCAGGATATAAATAAATGAATAAAATGTAATCTTTCCCTACACATCCATTTTTTTCTCATTCTAATTTATTTCAATGTAACATAAAGATAGATAGAACAATTAATCAGTGGAACAGCTTGCCTCCAGAAGTTGTGAATGCCCCAACACTGGAAGTCTTTAAGAAGATGTTGGATAGCCATCTGTCTGAAACGGTATAGGGTTTCCTGCCTAGGCAGGGGGTTGGACTAGAAGACCTCCAAGGTCCCTTCCAACTCTACTATTGTATTATATTGTATAGATCAATGCTCTCCTCTGACCATTCTCAGTTTCTTATTCTCTATTCTATTTATTTTATTAATTTCATAAATGGGTAAATGCTTTGCCACCTTTCTGGTATAAACTGAATTTTTGAACCTGCATCCTCCCCTTTTCATTCTAACCCCTCCTTTCCCCCCCCCCTCCAAAGAAATAAAGCTAAAAGAGGAAATTGCATTTTTGGCCGGTAGCCATCCTGAAGCTGAGAACATGTCTTTTAGCAAAGAAAAAGCAACTCTGTGAATGGCTTGCTTTTCAAAGACCTAAATACAATCTTCACAGTCATTCACTGTGAGCTGTTTCTTTAATGGAAGAAATAGGGACAACTTCCCATGTGTACTTTGGTGAACATCCCATTAAGTTTTTTTTTTAAAGAGCTTAAAGCCAATTAACATTCCATCAATCGACATTTTGGAATCTTTTAATTAAAAATAAAAGACACTTCCTATAACATGCATGCATAATACCCCTGGTTTTATCCATCTCTTAGCTCTTTCCCTCTTCCTTCTTTCAGCTACAGAGCACTGATTCTCAAATTTTATTTGGACTTAATAGCAATAGCACTTGGACTTATACACCATTTCACAGTGCTTTTACAGCCCTCACTAAGTGGTTTACAGAGTCAGCGCATTTGAATTGCCAATTTGCAGGCAGCCGGCAGGCAGCAGAAATAATCTGCAGTACTGCACTCTAACCACTGCACCAGGCATGAAATTCTCTTATCTTCGCAACGGGTTCGGTAGCGGGAGCGTGTGCATAGAGCTTGCATGATGATGTCAGATTGGGTGGGTAGAGCCTTGCACCACCGCCACTACTGGTTCGCCCAAACTGGTGTGAACTGGTAGAATACCACCTCTGCACTGTGACTTAAGGACAAATACAGTATCTACAGTAAGTTTTTAGAATCCATAAAGGGAACGAAAGAGCTTGCTTGCTATTTTCTCAATATCATAGTTTTAAGGTGGACAATTTGAGGCCCTCTTCATGTTTGGATGCAGATCCTAGCACTCTTTTCAAATCGATTACACATTGATTGCCTAAAGACAATTTCATACATTTAATGTAAATGTAATGTAAAATTACAAGGAAAAATCTCTTTCAGGCTGAGCTCAAATTGTGGTGAGTTCATGAACATGTCCATTCAGTTGTCTTGGCAGCAGAACGGAAGCAGTTTGTGTTGCCTTTTTTCCTCTGATGTTTAGTTTTGTTTTATTTTCCAGCCTGGCCTTTCTTAGAGGAATCCCATCCAAAAACCAAACCAGAGCTAACACTGCTCAGCTTCCACACCAAGGTAGTGTGACAAAGTGGTAGCATCCTACTGAGATTTGAGAAATTACATCAGAGGACATTTAGGTTTGATCCAGGCTATGTTTCTTCATACAATGGGCTTCTCCACCACCACTGCTCAGTATGGAACTCAAATAAAATTGAGAATTTTAGTTAGTAAAAACATTGTGTATATATATATATATATATATATATATATATATATATATATATATATATATATATATATATATATATATATATATATATATATATACATACATACATACATACATACATACATACATATATATATATATATATATATAACAATGTTTTATTGGTTTTTTAAAAATTTTACAAGGAAAAAGGTAATGGGTAAATACAAATTTTGACGGTTTAAAAAAAAAACCATTGTATATTTATACTAAACATCTTTTTAAAATCGAATGCAACATCTTCATATGTTGGTCTTCTTGGTCACAACTACCAGAAGTGGAAGTAACTTGAAGAAAGATTGTACTTGTTGTTTAACTAGGTGGGTTTTTTTCATATTTTATTTATATAACTTTCCATTTCCATTGAACAGTATATGATCTGGATACAGTTATTTTTAAACAATCATAATCCACATATTTGATGTTGTATTCATCATCATAATATTGATAACATAATAATATAATACAACATCTTTAACAACTCTCCACATCAATATCTCCTCTTTTTATATCTCCTCCTTTCTGACTTCTGTTTCTGTTGTCTAGCCATTGATAAAATGCATCCCATATCAAAAAAAATATTCAGTTTCTTCTTTATCCTTAATAGTGAGTGTTATTCTATCTATTTCTGCACATTCTAATATTTTCTTAATTATATTCTCATATGATGGAATCTCATTGTTCTTCCATTGCTGTGCAAATACAATTCTGGTGGTGGTTAATATATGTAAAACCAAATATATAGTCTTTTTGTTGGTATAATGGCCAACAAGAATATATCTAGTTTCAAGTCTATGTGTAGCTTTATCATTTTTTCCAACGAAGTATGTATTTTCATCCAGTATTTTTTGGCGTTTGGGCATGTCCAAAATAGGATAAGATAGATTGTTTAGCTAGGTTAATGAAGTCAACTCTTTCTCCTTACCTCTTCCATCTGATAAAGATTTTCATGGGAGAAAAACAAAACCTGATGAATCTGACTTAAGATTTAAAAATTTTGGAATTCACAACATATGAGCTAGGACACTTTGTTGGGGCCAATTCTATTCAGGTGTTCCACAAATGTTCTCTTCTATTGTCTTGTGGCATGGGACTTGGGAACAGTAAGAGTATATGCAGGTGTGAAAGTTACTTGGCTGACTTTGTGTTTGTAAAGAAGACAGTAGAAGAAGCAAAATAATGTGTTGAGGTCTGAAAGAAACATTCCTCCTTTCTGAGCTATTAGAAGCTCTTTGTTGCAAACTAACACTCCTCCATATGTTTGTATTCCATACATTCTCTTGGCAGAACAAATTAAAAAGCCAATATCACAAATGAATATGTTTGAGTATGAATGAGGGAGAACATTGGATACATGCATGATACAAAATGTGAAGCAGGATTCCACTCTGGACAAATTTCACATTCAATACTACAGCATATTTTGTAGCTACGGTTTTGTATTGGGGTGGATTTAGTTATATTAAAAAGTCACTTCATAATATCATCCTTTTCTTTCATCGGTTTCTCTTTGTTAAGATATTTTAATGGCCATCCTGGATCCAACAATGAAATTCCTTGCACTGAGATTAATGCTTCTCTCAACATTTTAAATGTAGACATCTGGAGATTTATCACCAATTTAATACACTGCTCCCTTTAAAAAAAAGTACGGTATGTAATTAACTAAATCCTATTGTGTATCTAGGCCCCAATTACTTGTCTAACTTTTATAGCTATTTGAAGCAATTCTCAAATATCATCACATGACAATAGACCAGCTCAGAAAGGTTGTATATGTCAACAAATCCTGTTGGCCACCATCTGTCACGACTAATAAATGTGTAATAAGCAATCAAATATTATCAGGTGATAAATGTTGATGTTGGCTATTAAATGATTACTGAGAGTCCTACTTTGAGAGAGCAATTAGCTTAAAAATACACTGAAAAAGGGAAACCTTAAAAGTTACATTAGCTTTATATATCAATGCTTTTGCAATATATTTCAAGAGTTTTGTTCATATGCCACTTTAAGAACATGAATATGAATCAGGATGAAGAAACAATGTATGAAAACTAAGTGAAGAGAGAAGCAATCTAGAGAAGCAACTTAGAACTGAGGAGAAACTTCCTGACAGTTAGAACAATTAATCAGTGGAACAGCTTGCCTCCAGAAGTTGTGAATGCCCCAACACTGGAAGTCTTTAAGAAGATGTTGGATAGCCATTTGTCTGAAACGGTATAGGGTTTCCTGCCTAGGCAGGGGGTTGGACTAGAAGACCTCCAAGGTACCTTCCAACTCTGCTATTGTATTGTATTGTATTGTATTGTATTAACTAAGAAGAAAGCAATCAAACAATGGAACAGCTTGCCTTCAGAAGTTGTGAGTCTCCATTACTAGAGTTTTTAAGAAGAGACTGGACAGCCATTTGTGTGAAATAGTATAAGGTCTCCTGCTTGAGAAGCGAGTTGGACTGGAAGACTGTCAAGGTCCCTTCCAATTCTATTATTCTATGTTCTGACCTTGTACTTTCTCCATATGGTTTTTATGGAGGTAAAAGCTATATGGACACAGAAGGAAGATAGGAAGAGTTTTGATGCCTTTGAACTTTGTTGTTGGAGAAGAGAATACCATGGACAGGCAGAAAAACAAACAAATAAATCCAGAATTTTCATTTGAGGCTCAAATGATCCTACTTTGCATACATTATGTGAAGACCCAGCTCATTGAAAAAGGTTCTAATGATGGGAAAGAAGGAAGAAAATGACCAGCAGCAAGGTGTGGATAGATATACTGTTGGGAGTCATGAAAGAACAGGTTAATAATAGATATTCATGGATAAAATAATAGATATTCATGGATAAAATAAAATAGATACTCATGGATAAAAAGGCATTAAGAGTTGTCAACTTAATCTTACAAAGCTTCTTCTCTGGTAATATTGTACTACAAACTAAGGCATACAAAACCTTTGCTAGACCAATTCTCGAATACAGCTCGTCTGCCTGGAATCTGCACTGTATATCGGACATTAATACAATTGAGAGAGTCCAGAGGTATTTCATGAGAAGAGTACTCCACTCCTCTACTCACAACAGAATACCCTATGCCACCAGGCTTGACATTTTGGGCTTGAAACACCTAGAGCTACGCCACTTACGGTCTGACCTAAATGTAGTTTACAAAATTATCTGCTACAATGTCCTACCTGTCAACGGCTACTTCAGCTTCAACCGCAATAATACATGAGCAAACAATAGATACAAACGTAAGGTAAACCACTCCAAACTCGATTGCAGAAAATACAACTTCAGCAACAGAGTGATCAATGCCTGGAATGCACGACCTGACTTGTTACATCCCCAAACCCCTGTCTACTGTTGACCTCACCCCATTCTTAAAAGGTCTGTAAGGGACGTGCATAAGTGCACCAACGTGCCTAAAGTCCCTGTCCTACTGTCTCCCATTTATCCATACCCATTTATGTTTATACTTATACCTGTTATCTTTTACATGTTTGACAAGCTAAAATTAATAAATGAAATCCATCTATGTGATTGTAAGGAGTTGAAAATGACTTGATGGCATATAATCAATCAATTAATCAAAACTTATGGATGTGGTATCTACAAAATATTTAAAAAATGAAAAAAAAAAAAACAGCAGTCATGGCCATGCAATTGATGCTCTGTTCCTCTTGATATGCATATGAACACTTCTGGATCTCTTCCATATGATCAATTATAATTTTAAGGGGGAAGAATTTTATTTCACTGTCTATCAGGGAAAGATAGATGCAAAACAGATATGCTGTTTAGTAAAGTATCAAATCAGCTTCTTTAAATTTTCTTGAGTATCAGAGTATCAGAAACAAAATAAACATTTAAAATATTGATAGCATCAATAGGATGTACTCTATATTATGTCTACTATGCAGCTACATTTATATAAAAAATCCCATACATAAATACTGCATGCTCTCACCTAAATTTGTCCCATCTTGTCAATCTCTGTATAAAATTCACACCCTGACAGGTATGGATGTAACTCAGCCACAAATTAATTTGTTTGTGAGTCATAGCCTCACAAATGCTGATCTAATTCCGAAAATATCTCATTTAAGTTTGCAACCTGGGACTTGAACCTTTCTAGAGCATGCCAAGTATAAGAATAATGTTCCAAAAAAACAAAAGACGAAACTCTTTTCAGAAAGGTTTTTTTTTAATCATTTGATGAACACCTTTCATTCATTTAAATGTTAATCTCATATCAAATAAAACTGAAATACTTATTTCCTAATGTAACATCTCTTTGATGGTCATCAGTAGATTTTTTTGGTTTATGCAACTATTAATTATTATTTTTATTAACTCCTGTTGAACTTGATGAACCTCTTTATTTTTATTGGTGTAGGGCCTATTTCTTTATTGGACTTGTTCTTAGTTGCGAAGTCATGGCTGACCCATTGCGACCCCATGGAAAACATTCCTCCAGGCCTTCCTGTCCTCTACCATCCTCTGGAGTGCATTCAAGACAGTGGTGGGTTCTGGATCCCGTTCCAACTGGTATGGGTGGAAGGGCCCGGCGGCATCCACATGGACACGTTCACAGGGCAAGCATTCATCTTACTGCCTCCGCGAGCCTCTGCGATGGTCCAGCTGCTCAGCGGAGCATCGCGCAGGCGCTGTACATGCACGGAAGCACCAAAGACTTAAAATATCGGTAAGGAGCTCAGGCGGACGGGTGGGCCTTCTGGAGCACCATACCAGAGTGGTATCCAATGCTCTGGGCAGGCTCCGGTATGCCTGTACCAGGGTATACCACCTGCAACTCACCACTGATTTAAGCTCACGCCAGTGGTGTATTTCAAAAACTTGTAGAACCTCTTCTGTAGGTGTGGCCTGCTTTGTGGGAGTGGCTTCCTGGCCATGTGAGTGGGTGGGAGTGGCTTGATGGCCCTGTGAATGGGTGGGAGTGGCTTGCCAGCCATGTGCCTGGGTGGGCGTGGCCAACTTATAAAATGTGATGAAACTCACTTAACAACGCTCTTGCTTAGCAACCAAAATGTTGGCTGAGAAACTCTGGCATTTGAAGCACGCAAGACTTAAAGCTGTCAAGTTACAAGATTCTTGCATCCCTAACCCTTTAGAAAAAAACCCCAAGGGTGTTCAAACTTGACAGCTTTAAGACTTGTGGACTTCAACTCCCAGAATTCCTCCTCTCACTCTTCATCTTGATGATGTGTGGACGGGCAGGGGGAGGGAGCTGGAACCGGTTCTAAACAGCACTGTAGATTTGTGGAACCTCTTCTATATATGAGGTTAGAACTGGCAGGAACCCACCCCTGGCTCATGCCTATTGCTTCGGTGACTCCATTCAGCCACCTCATTCTCTGTTGTCCCCTTCTTCTTTTGCCCTCAATCTTTCCCAGCATTAGGCTCTTCTCCAGAGAGTCCTTTCTTCTCATTAGGTGGCCAAAGTCTTTGAGTTTCCTCTTCAGGATCTGGCCTTCTAAAGAGCAGTCAGGGTTTGTTTCCTCTAGGACTGACCGGTTTGATCCCCTTACAGTCCAAGGGACTCGCAGGAGTCTTCTCCAGCACCATAGTTCAAAGGCCTCAATTCTTTGGCGCTCAGCCTTTCTTATGATCCAACTGTCAAACTATTTTTGGGGACTTGGCATGATATAATAGCAAGTTATCAAGATTTGAGGGGCTGCCACAAAGAATAGTTGCTCAACCTATTTTCCAAAGTATCAGAAGGCACAACAAGAAACAATGGATGGAAACTAATCAAGGAGCGAAGCAACCTAGAAATAAGGAGACATTACCTGTCAGTGAGAGTAATCAACCAGTAGAACATTTTGCCTTCAGAAGTTGTGGGTGCTTCCATTACTGGAGATTTTTAAGAAGAGACTGGTCAGCCACTTTTCTGAATCGGTATAGGGTCTCCTGCTTGAGCAGGGAGTTGGACTAGAAGACCTCCAGGGTCTCTTCCAACTATGTTGTTATGTCATTCAGTTACTTTGTCTTCTCCTTTGTAACCATTTTCGGTCTTTACTGTCATTTGTTTCTTACTATATGTTGTTTTTTACTATGCTGTTTCTTACTATACAGCATGTTTTCCATAACTGTGTGATTTTATATTTCTTTAATAGAAGGTATCTTGATTTTTTTCCCTCAAAGGCAGGTAATAAATTATCTAGATAACATCTGTATATTTGGTTAAATGCTGTGGTAGTTCACTGTAAATCAAATAAATGCCTGGATTGGATTAGTTTTTTAAAAGTCAGCTAGTACTTAAATAAACAGTGAAACAAACACTGGAAATCCTTAATTTACCTTCATCTGTAATGATGGCACGAATAGCTCAAAGCTATGAGAAATTAATAACAAAGCTCAGAAACCTAGGAGAACTTTGATTATGTATGATGTACATGTTTACACTTTTATGCTGATGATGAATATATGAGGAATTTTCCTTTCATCTTAGATTGCATGAAACTTCATCACTTCAGCTCCTAAAACTAGCACATTGGGATTTGTTTTTCCCCACACACACATGAGCACAATGAGAGAAATGAATACCAACCTGATATTAAAAATGTCACTAATTTAAAAAAGTGGGAGGGCACTTAAGCTTTCCATGTTGTCTGTGATTTCAAGACTGTTATGGTTGAGAAGATTAATTGGGATGTCAGATTTCATGATGGAATAGTGGAACTGCAATTTGTTAGAAACAAATGTTAACACTGCTTCCTCAGAATTGGTCAAATTGGATCCTGGTTAAACTGGGCATTTTACTTAGGCTAATCAACCCACCGATGCAAAAACAAACGAACAAAAATAAAATAAGTTATGTGAATGACCATCTATATATATACAAGCCAAATACCACTCATTCATCATGAAAACTCCAGAACTGTAAAGCGTACAAATTTGACATTCGGCACATATGTTCCTCTTGGCTTCTAGGTGCTCACTAAGAAAGGATTTGTTGAAATGACTATCAGATCAATAGTATTTCTTATACATTATTATAACATGTGTCGATGCTAAGGAGTTAGACATTCTACTCACCCTCCCCACCTGAAAGAAACTCTGTTCCAACTGGCAGTTGCCTTATATGGGCGTGGCCAGCGCGTGATTTATCCAGCCTGTGGGCTGGCTCGATCACCTGGTTTCATAGCGAAGCATGGGTATCCAGCTAGTTGTTACTAAACCTCTGTGTCCACATTTCTACCTGTTGTTCTGCTCTAACTTCTGTTTCATAGTCCTCAAGCATGAGTATGCATACAGTTGTCACCCCGAACTCCTGGGACCCAAGGGACACAAAAACAGAGGAAGATTGACCTGAACAGAGTCATTAGATGCTCTCATTTCCTCCAGTAAGGGTATGGCTAGCTGATCTGATGAGAGCTAAATAGCTTGAAATAGATCTATACTAGTCTCCCTTTATTTATTTATCAGCACAAATACAATGTGTGTGTGTGTGTGTGTGTGTGTGTTCTCTTAAAAGAAGTTCTTTGGATACAGGGAAGTTTTCTTGCTTTCTAACAAATAATTGCAACTAGGAAGAAAAGGAAATTCTAAATATTCATTTCTGGCCCTTGTAATGTACAACGTCTTCTCCAACTGCCATATAAATATTTGGACTGTGGCTCCCATTGCTGTTCTCTTCCATCTACCCTTTTTTCTTCGCCAAAGATGGATTGTTCATTTTTGTTCCCAGTATATTCAACTTCCTGCTAGAAAACAGGGGGTGCCAAATATGCACTGATGATTTAGTGTTGTCTTTATGGTTCTTCTTAAGAAAGAAATGATGAAAACAGAGACAAATGACTTGCCATGAGTGTCTTTGTGTACTCAACGTCTTGGCACTTGACAGCAAAGCAATATGTCTGGAATGTTCAAGAATTCTTAGAAACTTGTCTCCTTAACCAAACATGGGCAACAGAAAATGTTTATTAGAAGCAATGTGTAATTGGAGGGAGGCAGGTTTTTGCTTTCTTACAAAAGAGAGAAAGAGATGAATCAAGATGCTTACAACTTGATAACTAGGGGAGGGAGGGACATAAGGCTACATATTTTTTCTATTAACTTTTCCTGTCACATCCTCTCCCCTCCTATGAAATGCATTTTATAGCCCAGAGTTAAAAGTCACTGGACCCAAACATCTACATTTTTGCCCTAATCCAACTCTGAATAGATAGTTGTTCACATTCAACAATTAGGTATGCTCATCCCTTTCATTTTCATGTATCCTCCATACATGGAAGATACACACACATCTTCAAGAAAACAACGAAGCTCAGAGAGCACCAAGGATCCCTCATTTCAACTATGAGCTACAAATATTCTCCTTTCTTGTTATCATTAAGATGTACAGCCTTACCATCCTTGAATGTTTTGGATCCAGAAGCCATCTATTGTTGTTGTTAGTTGTGAAATCGTGTCCAACCCATTGTGACTCCATGGACAACATTCCTCCAGGACTTCCTGTCCTCTACCATCCTCTGGAGTTTAAGCTCATGCCTACTGCTTCAGTGACACCTTCAAGCCACTTCATTCTCTGTCGTCCTCTTCTTCTTTTGCCCTCAGTCTTTCCCAGCATTAGGCTCTTCTCCAGTGAGTCCTTCCTTCTCATTAAGTGGCCAAATCTATAGCAAAGGGCAAATTCATATGTCAGGTGCAACATTAAATTTCAGGAATATTTCCAAGGACAGAAGTAGACTATTTCCCCTTACAGGAACTCTTACAGATACGTGTGTAGTACATTTTCAATTGCTCTGAATATTCAGAGCACAGGAAGAAATGCAAGTAGTCCATTCTCAGAATTTTAGAAATCTTTGTATAATAATGTTGAAGATCTCAATGTTCACATGTGTTCCATGAAATAGCTCCCACCCACCCTGAAATATGGCTCCTAGTTTTCATTGGATTAATAAGCTTGTGTTTGAGGGAATTTCTACATGAGGAATGCACATCAGTTCAAAAATAGCTGCATTGTTAGCAGCAGCAGTAACATCCCATGTTTTGGATAGGACTTGATAGGTGGACAAAAATGCCAAATCCAGTCTAAACACCTGAATGACTGTGCTACCAACCATAACAATATCACCATATATATATTTCCCAGTGATGAAAATCACATAATTCATGGAAAATCCACAAAGTTATCTTACTCTCTCTCCATGCTTGTCAACTTCATTCTACCCCAAAAGAAATACTAAGGGGAATTTTGATTTAATGAAAGCAAAATAGAGAATAGTTCTCTAGGACAGCGGTCACCAGCTGATGATCCGTGGACCACTGTTGGTCCATGAAAAATTATTTGCATTTTTTTTATAATGCACTAAATCAGAAGTCCTCAAACTACGACCCATGGGCTGGATACATGAAATGAACACTTGTGTTGCTTCAGAGAGTCTCCCCCTTCTGGGTCTTTTTGTATAGGTCAGAGGGAGACAGAAATTCTGACTTGGGGACTGCTTCAGCCTCCTGGTGTGGGGCTTTGGGTGAAGGCTGGAGGGAAGTGACGCTGGTGGCGAAGAGCCGGAGGGCCTCCTTCCAGTTTTACTGTATCATGGCCAGGAACTGGCTGACCATCTCAGCCCACTGAGCCTCCAGGCACTGGCACCTGGCCTTGACACTCCTGCAGGTCTTCCCTCTGCTTGGAAAGCCTATGCTCATAGTCCTCAGTGAGGTGCTTCTGCTGAGCATCCTTTTTGGTCAGATCAAATTTGAACAGAGCTGTTTTGCCAACTCTTTCTCATGGTGGCTGCTTAGCTCCAGCAACTGCTTCCTGTTGGAGCCCTAAGGAGGCCAGGCGGGCAGGCGAGGAGTGACGAGTAGAGGCTGGCAAGGCACCCCTCAATGTGAGAAGCATTGAATTGGCCACACCCACCCAGTCACATGACCACCTACCTGGTCATTAGGCAGATCATATTAGTGGTCCAAGGGATTTAAAATTATGAATTTTGTGGTCCCTGAGGTCCTAAAGTTTGGTGACCCCTGCTCTAGGAAACCGTTACAAGAATTGAAAAGATGTGGTGTTATGTGTGTCATTGTGTATATAACCTTTCTTTCCTTTCCTTCCTTTTCCTTTTCTTTCTTTCTTTCTTTCTTTTTTTGCTATAAAGTGGTGATTCAGGAGATTTTCAATGTGCTATTGGAATGGAAACCATTCTTTGTGAAAATGTTGTTGCAACAAGTTCCAGTTCCTGCAGGCTAAAATTATGTATTTTCTTTAAAGCTCATTTCCTTTTGGTGAACAGAAGGCTGGATGGTGCCAATCAGAACTGGCAGAAGCTTGAGTAGGGCACTGATTGAATCGTGTTTTTGGCAGACTCCTGCTGGTTAGCTGGAAGGAGAGCACGTTGATTGATTCTTTGTGTTCTCTCTCCATGTTCTGAGTTTGTCAAATGTGAAGACAATCTGCTTCAACGTGTTTTGGAGAAACCGAGGAGCAGAAATTGTGAAGTATGGAAGTGCCATGAGCTGAATTACATGTGAAACAGGATTTCTATGAGGAAAGTTTCTTCTTATTAAATGCAAACTTTGTCTACATCATGTAAAAATTTTGTTCATCTTCAGAATCTTTTAATCTAACCTTCTCCATTTTTGTTCGGCATTAAAAAAAACTTTGCAGTTTTAGGAGCCATGATGGCACAGTGGTTAGAGAGCAGTACTGCAGGCTATTTCTGTTGACTGCCAGCCGCCTGCAATTTGGCAGTTCGAATCTCACCAGGCTCAAGGTTGACTCAGCCTTCCGTCCTTCCCAGGTGGGTAAAATGAGAACCCAAATTGTTGGGGGCAATATGCTGACTCTGTAAACTGCTTAGAGAGGGCTGTAAAACTCTGTAAAGTGGTATATAATCTAAGTGCTATTACTAATGGGTTTATTTTTTAAAAAAATGCAATTTCTCTGCTTTAGGAAGTTCCACTCTGAGACATCACCCCAAAGCCTTCCATGATAATGAGGTTCTAGAGGAAAATATTCCTCCTTTTTGAATAAAGATCTTCTGCTTCTTTTGATGTACCAGTTAACTGTCTCTTATGTTTCATTTTTGATTCAAAAACATAAAATGCTCAGCATAGCTTTAATTTTGGCAGCATATGGAAATCTGGGGATTTCCTGAATGTATTGCCTTGGACTCTCCTATGTGTAACTATACACCCATGGCCAACCTGCTCTTATTCTTTAAAACAGAGATGGTGAACCAGTGGCTCTGCAGAACATTTGAGAACCTCAACTCCCACCTGCCTCAGTAAGCATAATAGTAATAGCATAGCATAGCATAGCATAGCATAGCATAGCATAGCATAGAATAGAATAGAATAGAATAGAATAGAATTCTTTATTGGCCAAGTATGATTGGATACACAAGGAATTTGTCTTTGGTGCATATACTCTCAGTGTACATAAAGAAAAATAAAATAGACTACATTCATCAAGAATCAATACTTAGTGATAGTCATAGGTTACTAATGAGCAATCAAATTATACTAGGAAACAAAAAATATATAAATTTTAAAGATACAAGCAACATGGTTGTAATCATAAATGGAAAGAGATAGGTACTAGGAAGAAAGATAATAATAATAATAATAATAATAATAATAATAATAATAATAATAATAATAATAATAATAATAATAATAATAATAATAAAACTCCGCCGTTGCCGGTCCCAAGCCCGGATGAGAAAGGAGGAGGATTGGGGTCAGGTTGGCAACCTGGCCCCATAAAAAAAACCCGCCAACCCATATAACATGGTGAAAGAAACAAATAAAAATTTTATACCGCATCGGTCGTCGCGCGGGTTAACAAGGGCCCCGGCAGATGTTGAGGTCCCTGGACATCTGTCGACAAGTGGGCTACAAGTGGACCAGCCAACAAAACAACAAAAATATAGTGCAGATGAAAACCGTGCCATAATGGCCTGTTATTACAACTCAGAGCCTGGGAAAAGAGGTTATTTAAAGCGAATGTATGAATTATGGAAACAACAACATCCAGATTCAAATGTTAGTGAACAACGACTTGCAGATCAAAGGCGATTTATTACACGGAATAAAGTGTTTAGTGAAGTTGAACTTGAGGAAATTCAAGCAAATTGCAAAACTAAGAAAACAACATCACAAGCAGAAATAACTGATACTCAAGACACACCTAAAGGCATTGTAGTAGAACTCCCAGAAGAAGCTGTCGGGGAGGAAATAACAACACTATCACCAGAACCAGTTATCACTGAACCAACTGATGAACTAACTCAGAAACAAAAAGAATTGAAGGACAAGATCATGGAGCATTTTCTGCTTAATAAGGAACGGCAACGTTTACCATCATTAAAAACTGTGCCTAAGAAAATTTTGGCCCCTATCATGAAAATGGTTAATGCAGTGCTTTCAACAATTGAATCGGGATCCATCTTGGAAACGAACCAGTTAATGTACAGTGTAGCCACAATAGTCACTAATGAACTAGGCATTAAAATCAAAGCACCTAGTTACACAACAGAAAAAGCATCAAAGCCAAAGTGGAAAATCCGATTGGAACAAAAAGTCAAAAAATTAAGGGCAGATGCTAGCAATTTGAAGAACATGCGTGAGCAACGACTTAGAAACAACAAAATTATAGATCAGCTAATCAGAAGGTATAGATTGGATACAAGAAACATCAATGAAGCTGTAGAGATTGTAAAACAGCAGATAACAGCAACAGCTAGGAAAATTGAAAGATATGAGGCACGAATCATCCAATACAAACAAAATCAGCAATTTCGATCAGACCAACGGCGTTTTTATCAAAGTCTTAATGTGAATGATGACACCAAAAGTCAAAAACCAGAAAAGCAGGCCACAGTTGAATTCTGGAAAGAATTGTGGGAAAATGCAAAGGACTACAATAAGGAAGCAAAATGGATACATGACTTTGAGAAAAGCATTGGCAACAAACAAATGCAAGTATTAGAAATAACAACTGAGATGGTCAAAAATCGAGTAAAAAAAGTAAAGAATTGGACATCACCTGGAAAGGACCAATTACATGGTTTCTGGCTCAAATATCTGACCAGTTTACATGCAATATTGGCCAGGCAACTGAATGAGATTTTACAAAATGGCCAAATTGATGAATGGTTGACAACTAGAAAAACATACTTGATTCAGAAAGATGCAACTAAAGGAACAATACCTGAAAACTACAGACCAACAACATGCTTGCCAACAACCTTCAAATTACTCACAGGCATTATTGCAGATAACATTATGGATTATTTGGAAACAAACAACATCTTTCCAGTAGAGCAGAAAGGCAACAAAAGAAGGAGCAGGGGCACAAAAGATCAGCTCCTAATTGATAAAATGATATTAGAAAATTGTAAGAACAGAAAAACAAACTTGAATATGGTCTGGATTGATTACAAAAAGGCATTTGACTCATTGCCACATAGTTGGATCATAAAATGCTTAGAAACAACTGGCATTAGCAAAAATATTACATCCTTTACTGAAAAGGCGATGAAACAATGGAGAACCGAGTTGGCAGTAGGGAATGAGAACTACGGAATGGTTAATATCAAGCAAGGAATTTTCCAGGGTGATTCACTTTCACCTCTTCTCTTCATCATCGCGATGATCCCACTATCAGTAATCTTAAAAAAAAATGAAATTAGGCTACCAAACAGCCAAAGAAGCCGAAAAAATTTCGCATTTATTATATATGGATGATTTGAAACTCTATGGAAAGTCAGAAATAGAAATCCAATCATTGACAAACACAGTCCGAGTATTCAGCACCGATATTTCAATGAAGTTTGGCATGGAAAAATGTGCCACTGTATCCATAAAAAGGGGCAAAATCACTGCGTGTGAGGGAATTGAAATGCCCAATGGCCAACTAATTAAATGCAACGAAAATGAAGCCTACAAATACTTAGGCATTCTGCAGTTGGATAACATCAAGCATGGAGAAGTAAAAACTATTGTCAGGGGAGAGTACACCAACAGAGTTAGGAAAATTTTGAAATCTAAATTGAATGTTGGAAATACAATCAAGGCCATAAACACCTGGGCAATACCAGTTATAAGATACACAGCTGGTATAGTTAACTGGACACAAGCTGATTTGGACATTTTAGACCGAAAAACCAGGAAACTAATGACAATGCACTACAGTTTACATCCACGTGGTGATATTGATAGACTATACCTACCCCGGAAATCAGGTGGCAGAGGATTATTACAAGTGAAGCAAATAGTTGAAGAAGAAAAACATGCACTGGCTGATTATTTAAAAGAAAGTCAAGAACATCTATTAATCGAAGTAAAGAACAAAAATCTATTGAAGGCCCAACAGACGAAACAAGAATACAAAAAAGATATGATAAAATTAAGAATGGAGAGTTGGCAGAACAAAGCATTGCATGGCCAATTTCTGGAAAAAATAAAAGATAAAGTGGACAGTGAAAAAACTTGGTTATGGTTAACAGCAGGTACATTAAAGAAAGAAACAGAGTCACTAATCCTGGCTGCGCAAGAACAAGCTATCTGCACAAATGCCATTAAGACCAAAATCGAAAAATCCTCTGATGATGCCAAATGTAGACTTTGCAAAGAGGCTGATGAAACTGTTGACCACATACTCAGCTGCTGTAAAAAAATCGCGCAGACTGACTATAAAATGCGGCACAATTCAGTGGCACAAATGATCCACTGGAATTTGTGCAAAAATTATAACATTAAAACAGCAACAAACTGGTGGGAACATAAGCCTGAAAAAGTCGTCGAGGGTCAGATGGTCAAGATCTTGTGGGATTTTCGCATACAAACGGATAAAATACTGGCGCATAATACACCAGACATCACACTGGTTGAGAAAAAGAAGGTTACAATCATAGACATCGCAATACTGTTGATGCAATAATAATAATAATAATAATAACCCCTCTGAGGAGCTTTACCTTGTTGTGGTGGGGGGACTTGCGCACTCTAGTGACCCTAAGGGCTATGCTGAACAGGTGCAACCATATCAGACAAGTCTTAGGTGAAGGGCCAGACAAAATTTGCTCCGCAACCCATTCAAACATGGTGAATACGAGAAAAATGAAATTTATGCCGGCTGAACTGTCGCCCAGATTAACAAGGGTTCCGTTGGATGCTATGGCTCCTGGGCATTCTGTGCAAAATGAGCTACAGGGCTAAGCTCCCTCTGCTAGGCAACCAGGGCATGGAGCTGACAAGCTACTGGAAGAAAAAGCAAACAAGCGAAAAATCTGGACTAGGGAAGAAAACATCTCTATTATGGAAGCTTACTATCAGTCTGAGCCAGAAAAACGTGGATTTCAAAAATGAATGTATCAGATTTAGAAGGTGAACCACACGGACTGTGATATCAGTGAACAAAGGCTAATGGACCAACGATGTGTAATTCTGAGCCACAAATTTTTCACTATAGCAGAATTAACAGAAATTGAAGAGAAAGCAACTAATGGTCTGAGTATATCAACAAAGAAGAGTAACATCAAGAATGATTTGCAGACTCAAAAGCAAACTGAGGAAGAAAGAGAGGAAGAAGCTGCTGAAATTGATGAAGATAAAGAACAAGGAAACACTGAAGAGCAAGCACCAACAGATAGTGCTCAATTAGCTGAGAAAATAAAGTATCAAATGGAAGATGCTGAAAGAACATGCATGTGTGCCAAAGCTGAACCAAGTAAACCTGAAAGAATTGAGAAATGTACTAAAAAAGGTAAATGAGGCTGTGCAAACCATTCAAACCACTACATTAGCTGAAACAAATCAGCTGATGTATGCAGCAGCCTTCATAACCACCAAAGAATTGGGTTCGAAAATACAAAGGAACCAAAGAGGCAAAAAGGGGAAGCCTAAGTGGAAGATTCAGTTGGAATTGAAGATCAAAACATTTCGTGGAGACTTGAGCAACTTAAAGAACCTAAGACAAGGTCAGCTAAAGAACAAGCAGGTCAAAAGCAGCCTGGAAGCAAGATACGATTTGGAGAATAAGGAAATTGCGGTAGTAATTGAAGAGCTGAAGCAGAGGGTTGTTGCCATTGCTGAAAATATTAAACGATATGAAAATCAAGTAACTCAGTTCCAGGAAACTCACAGTTCAGAGCAAATCAGCACCAGTTTTATAAGAGCTTAGAAAGTGGAGATAGAGTAACAACAAATGAAAAGCGTGATAAAGAGAAAGCTCTGAAATTCTGGAAGAATTTGTGGGAAAACAACAAGAAGCACAACAGAAATGCAAAATGGATCAAGCAGGTTGAGGATTCTATTAAAGTGCATAAAATGGAAGATGTGAAAATAACAAAAGAAATGCTGCAAAGGCAGTCAAGAAAAGTGAAGAATTGGAGTGCACCTGGACCAGATGAGCTACATGGTTTCTGGCTAAAGGCACTTACAAGTATGCACGAAAGATTGGCAGCCCAAATGAACCAGATCTTAAAAACACCTGAAAATGATGAATGGATGGCAACTGGAAGGACATTTTTGATCCAAAAGGATAAAGAAAAAGGAAAGGACCCTGGAAACTATAGGCCAATCACCTGTTTGCCAACAACATACAAGCTCATTATTGGTATCATTGCAAACCAAATTTGCGAATACTTGGAAAGAAATGACTTGCTTCCTGTAGAACAGAAAGGATGCTGCAAAAATTCAAGGGGAACAAAGGACCAACTGCTGATTGACAAGCTAATCCTAAAGAATTCAAAGAAAAGACGAACCAAGCTGTTCATGGCTTAGATAGACTATAAGAAAGTGTTTGATTCAGTTCCCCACAGTTGGATCAAGAAATGCCTGAAAATCTTTGGCATTAGCAGCAACATACAAAAATTCATGGAAACTTCAATGAACCTCTGGAAAACGAAGCTTATGGCTAATGGAGAAGAACTGGGTGAACTTGAAATTAAATGAGGCATTTTCCAGGGTGATTCCCTTTCACCTCTACTTTTTATACTCTTAATGCTACCACTGACAACCATTTTGAAGAAGGTGAACTGTGGATACGAACTTGCAAAGAAAGGACTGAAAATTTCACACTTGGTGTACATGGATGATTTGAAGCTGTTTGGTAAAACCAAAGCCCGAACTGAATTTATTAATTGAAAGCACAAAAGAATTTAGCGAAGGCATTGGTACACAGCTTGGAATTGACAAATGTGCAACAATGGCAACCAAGGCAGGCAAGGTCCTAGAATATGATGGAATACAACTTGAGAATGAAGAAATGATAAAGGCAGTAAAACCAGAAGAAGGCTACAAGTACTTGGGGATTTTAGAGGCCTCTGACTTAATGCATAATTAAGTCAAGGAATTAACCTCAGCCAAGTACATTCGACAAATTCGCAAGATATTAAAGTCCAAACTGAGTGGAGGAAACATCATAAAAGCCATAAATACCTGGGCTACACCTGTAATTCGATACTCTGCAGGAATAATTGACTGGACCCAGATGGAGTTGCACAATTTGGACAGAAAAACAAGGAAGCTTATGACAATGAATCATGCTTTGCACCCTAAAAGTGATGTTGACCGATTGTATCTACCAAGAGCAGAGGGTGGTCGAGGACTCCTACAAGTAAAACAGACTTTGGAAGAAGAAAAACACAGCTTAAATGATTACACCCGGAAAAGTGAAGAACCATTGATTAAGGAAATAAATAAAGGAGGCTTTTTGAAGACAACTAAGTTAAAAGCTGAATATAAGAAAGAAGTAATTGAGAAGCGAGCAGAAAATTGGAAAAGCAAAGATATGCATTGCCAATACTTGAAAAGTACTGAAAGCAAAGCTGACCAAAAGCTAACTTGGAACTGGTTAAGAGCACTGAAAAAAGAAACAGAAGGCTTTATTTTGGCAGCTCAAGAACAAGCCTTAGCCACAAATGCATGAAGGCAACAATTCAACATGTTACCACCAACAGCAAATGTCGCCTCTGTAATGAAAAAGATTAGACAGTCGACCACTTGATCAGCGGGTGCAGCAAAATTTCACAAACTGACTACCTACAGCGTCATGATCACGTTGCTAAGATTATTCACTGGAAATTGTGCCAAAGGTTTGGATCTGAGTACAGCAAAAACCACTGGGACCATCAGGTTGAGAAGGTTTTAGAGAATGAGAAAGTCAAGAACTTGTGAGACTTCAGAATCCAGACTGACAGGCACTTGGCCTACAACACACCTGACATAACAATAATTGAAAAGAAAAAAAGTATGGTTCATTGACATTGCAATACCTGGTGATGCACGAATTGAAGATAAACAGCAAGAAAAAAATCACAAAATACCGGGACTTGCAAAATTGAGGCTGAGCGACTGAGGAAAAAGAAATCATGTGTTGTTCCAATTGTAATTGGAGCCCTTGGAGCAATACCTAAAGGGCTACCTCGCTATTTGAAAATTCTAAATTTACCTGACTTGAACATTCTGACTCTACAAAAAATCACCCTACTTGGAACAACTTATATCCTCCGACGTTTCCTTAATAGTTCCTAGGTCCTTGGTTAGGACTCGAGCTGTTAGGCTACAAATCAGCCCCAAAGGCTGTGAATCTCACCAAAGATTAACATAATAATAATAATAATAATAATAATAATAATAATGCACTGGCTGATTATTTAAAAGAAAGTCAAGAACATCTATTAATCGAAGTAAAGAACAAAAATCTACTGAAGGCCCAACAGACGAAACAAGAATACAGAAAAGATGTGATAAAATCAAGAATGGAAAGTTGGCAGAACAAAGCATTGCATGGTCAATTTCTGGAAAAAATAAAAGATAAAGTGGACAGTGAAAAAACTTGGTTATGGTTAACAACAGGTACATTAAAGAAAGAAACAGAGTCACTAATCCTGGCTGCGCAAGAACAAGCTATCCGCACAAATGCCATTAAGGCCAAAATCGAAAAATCCTCTGATGATGCCAAATGCAGACTCTGCAAAGAAGTTGATGAAACTGTTGACCACATACTCAGCTGCTGTAAAAAAATCACACAGACTGATTATAAATTGTGGCACAATTCAGTAGCACAAATGATCCACTGGAATTTGTGCAAAAATTATAATATTAAAACAACAACAAACTGGTGGGAACATAAACCTGAAAAAGTCACCAAAAATCAGATGGTCAAGATCCTATGGGATTTTCGTATACAAACGGACAAAATACTGGTGCATAACACATCAGACATCACACTGGTTGAGAAAAATAAGGTTACAATCATAGATATCGCAATACCAGGTGATAGCAGGGTCGACGTGAAGGAACATGAAAAAATTGTGAAATTCCAGGACCTAAAAATTGAAATTCAACGATTATGGCACAAACCAGCAGTGGTAATTCCAGTGGTAATCGGCACACTGGGTGCTATTCCAAAAGCACTGGAATTACATTTAAAACAGTTAAAACTTGACAAAATCACCATCAGTCAAATGCAAAAAGCTGCACTGCTTGGATCTGCACGTATATTACGAAAATATGTTACCACGTCCTAGGCCCCTGGGTGGGGCCCGACTAGTAATCAATGCCAAATCCGGCAAAACAACTGGCCGCTGTGATACAATCAAATAATAATAATAATAATAATAATAATAATAATAATAATAATAATAATAATAATAATAATAATAATAATAATAATAATAATAATACAGTTTTAGTAGATAATTTGACAGTGTTGTAGGGATTAGTTTTTTAGCAAAGCGACGGCATTCAGGGAAAAAAACTGTCCTTGTTGTTCTAGTGTGCAGTGCTGTTTTGAGGGTAGAAGTTGAAACAATTCATGTTCAGGATGTGAGGGTCAGTAGATATTTTCACAGCCCTCTTTTTGACTCATACAGTGTATAGGTGTACAGTATACAGGTATACTGCTTCACAGTGCTTTACAGACCTTTCTAAGAGGTTTACCGAGTCAGCCTATTGCCCCTAACAATCTGGGTCTTCATTTTACTGAGTTCGGAAGGATGGAAGGCTGAGTCAACTTTGAGCTGGTGAGATTCGAACTGCCAAGCTTCTGGCAGTCAGCAGTCAGCAGAAGCAGCTTACAGTACTGCATTCTAACCAGTGCGCCACCACGGCTCACTGATTATGGGACTTGTAGTCCAACAATGTTGCCAAACCCCTTATTCCACACTCCTCTCTTAGAAACGACACACTACTGAGTGATCCTGAATGCTTCTTTTGAGTCATCCTGTCATCTCATTGGGCCAAGCTTGTCCCTTTGTCACTTGTTGGTACATCCTTCCTCTTTTGCTAATCTGATGCCAGGTGATAGCCTTCAAATAGCTGAGCTGGGAAAGACGACTTTGAAATAGAGGCATTGCCTTTACAAAGTGTGCAAACCTTGTTGGCCGGGTGGGAGAAGTGGAGGGGGGGGAAGAGGTTTGGTGAATAAAATGAATAGCTGAATAAAGTCATTTGTTTGTGCGGCCCTGCAGCCCTGATACCGTGATCTGTTTTCTACAATTTCCCTCTGAGGATTGTGTATCTAAAGACAGCAGCCACTTTGTTCTCCGTGAGTTTGCATCCGTTTACAGAGGAGACACGCAGTCTGTACTCCCTTCTGGAAATTTGTTTTTATTCTTTACCTTTGGATTTAATGAAAAACATACCGCATATGCTGTTGCCATTTTCTCGGAACAGAAAACAGTGTGCAGCACTTAACAACCTTAAAAAACAAAGTCTTCAGGAGACGAGGAATTTTGCCCTACTCCTCAAGCATCACCTCCCCCAGGACGGGTGGAAACGATCTTTCAAAAATAGCACTGGGTTCAAAGTCAACCTAATTGTGTCTACGCCATGTGAAACAATGCTAGTAAAGTTTTGACTAATCTTAATTGAAAGGGAAATTTAGAATTCAGAATCATCGCAGACTCAGCTGCTGCAAGGATCCCTATTGTTCTATGATCTTATTGTGCACTTAGATATAGACAGTAGCAGTGGTAAAATTCATTTTTTTTTTACTATCGGTTCTGTGGGCATGGCTTGGTGGGCATAGCCAGGGAAGGATATTGCAAAATCCCCATTCCCTCCCCACTCCTAAGGGGAGGATATTGCAAAATCTCCATTCCCACCCCATTCTGGGGCCAGCCAGAGGTGGTATTTACCGATTCTCTGAACTACTCAAAATTTCTGCTACCAGTTCTCCACAACCTGTCAGAACCTGCTGAATTTCACCCGTGGAAAAGTAGGGGCTCATGAGTAGAGTGTTAATCAATCGTGACGTTTATGCTTCTTCTGCAGAATGTCTCAGATTTCATCTCTAGCATTTCCAGTAGATTTCCAGTAGGTAGGTATATATATATATATATATATTTGGTTTGCCAAACATTTAAGAGATAACAAGTATTTATATAAACATGGACATGAACAAAGGAAATGGGTAAGAATAAATGGGGACAGAAGGACAGGGATGGTAGGCACACTGGTGCGCTTATGCACTCCCCTTACAGACCTCTCAATAATGGGGTGAGGTCAACAGTAGACAGTCTTAGGTTAAAATTATGGGGGTTTGGGGATGCAACAACAGAGTCAGGTAGTGCATTCCAGGCATTGACCACTCTGTTGCTGAAGTCGTATTTTCTGCAATCAAGTTTAGAGTGGTTTACCTTGAGTGTGTAGCAATTGTTTGCTCATGTATTATTGTGGTTGAAGCTGAAGTAGTCGTTGACAGGTAGGACATTGTAGCAGATAATTTTGTGAACTACATTTAGGTCAGACCGTAAGTGGCGTAGCTCTAGGTTTTTCAAGCCCAAAATGTCAAGCCTGGTGGCATAGGGCATTCTGCTGTGAGTAGAGGGGTGGAGTATTCTTATCATGAAATACCTCCGGACTCTCTCAATTGTATTAATGTCTGATATACAGTGCGGATTCCAGGCAGACGAGCTGTATTCGAGAATTGGTCTAACAAAGGTTTTGTATGCCCTAGTTTACAGTACAATGTTACCGGAGAAGAAGCTTCACAAAATTAGTTTAACAACACTTCATGTTTTAATTAATTAATTACATTAATTAAGATCAAAAAGAAATTCCTATCTGGATATATTCCTAACCAAAATCTGGAGATTGAACATTCCCAGGAAATGCCATCCTTTTTTTGGATCCATAGGATTGACTGTTAAACTTGGCTATGGAATATTCCTTGCTTAAGAAGACTTTCATGGATTTAAATGACGATCATTACACCCTCTGTAAACTATACAACCAGAAAAGGCCCTGAAGACTATGATGATCATTGGGCAGTTCCTAAAGCCTTCCAGTCAAGATTTAGGTATGGCAGTGGAACGGAGATAGCATTGGAGCCATGGTGGCACATTACTTAGCATGCAGTATTGCAGGCTAATTCAGCTCACTGTCAGGAGTTCGATCCTCACCAGGCTCAAGGTTGACTCAGCCTTCCATCCTTATGAGGTTGATAAAATGAGGACCCAGATTGTTAGGGACAACATGCAGACTCTGTAAACCGCTTTGGAGCATTATGAGGTGGTATATAAGTCTAAGTGCTATTTCTATCGCTACTGTTATTGCTTGATCTTGTGAACGACCTTTGTTAGGACCTGGATGGAGGCATTATTAAACATAGAATATAGGATAACAAATTTGGAAGGGACCTTGGAGGCCACCTAATCTAACCCTCTGTTCGAGCAGGAGAGTCTATACCATTTCAGATAAATGGCTGTGCAGTCTCTTCTTGAAAGTTTCCAGTGATGGGGCCCCCACATTCTTTCAAACTAAAACTTAAATATCTGGGCACACAATTCAAAGACAAAAGCAATGAGAAACACCCTGAAAAAAAAACGTCCATCAAAAAAGAGGGCAACAGAAAACAAAATGACTTTACTAGATTGGACATTTCTTCCAACTCTCTATATTGTGACAAAATGGCGGAGCCTCTGAAGATGTCTGTGACATATTTGCCTTCAGATTGCCTGAGTTTCCCTTTTGGTTCTCCTCTGTCCACTTCTGGTGAACAGAGATCAAAGCAGAAAATCCTCCAGATGGGAGGGCTTTATTTAATTATTATATTATTATACTTACAATACATACCATTTTACGTCAGTGCTTCCCATTTAGTCAAAGTTTATTTCATCCAAAGACTAGTATAATGAATTACCTGGTGTTTACTTCATCTAGTATGGAATTCTTTGTTCCTCTTGGTAGTCTCAGCATTTTCTCCACAAAGACAACTGAAAGGCAGCCATTTTTCTTTCCTTAAAATTATTGTAAGCTACCCAGAGTTGCCTTATGGCTAGATAAGCAGCAAATTGAATAATAAATAATGTCTTCAGGGCCTTTGAGATTCTAGTAGGATGGATGCCATTCAGATCTCATAGAGAACCTCCTTTTAAAGGGCAGGCACTTGAAAGGCTGGGAAGCAGCTATTGTTGCCTCACTGTTGTCATAGTTTTGGTTAACTGTGTAGCATAGAGGTATATCCAAATCACCACCACAGTGGACAATCTCAGAAAGGCACTACTGAACCCCACATCTTCTGGCAAATCCCTTAGTTGCCTACCTTATGACAATGACAAGGTGGAAATTGGAATGTTAATAATGAGACTAATTCTACAGAGGCCTCATTTTCACAGGAGCTCTCTAGGATGACTAGTAATCATCCAGACAGTAATTTGAAAACATTAAAAGAAAGGGGAGGAATATAGTAAAAGAAAATAAATATGTAAAGAAATGACTTCCAACCTTCATCACAAGAAGCAGAAAAAATGTAATAAACCCCTGTGAAGTTTCAGATACCTCTTCATTCCATGCCCCATTCCTTATTTATAAGCAAGTCCATAAAACATAAACTTTGCAACAAAAATCCATAAAGGATTCCAGGAAATCCAAGGGAAAGTAATATTTTTAAGCAGAATATACATACATATATACATGCATACATACATACACATACTGTATACACACACACACACACACACGCCTTCTGAAATCTAAATCTAGTCCACATCATTTTGCTGGCCCACTAATTTAGTCATTTTATCAACCAATGAAATAAGATTTGTTTGGCATGATCTGTTTTTGATGAACCCATGTTGGTTTTTGTTTATTACTTTGTTTTCCTCTAGGTGTCCAGATTTGTTGCTTGATTGTCTTTTCCAAGATTTTCCCAGCCATTTATATCAGGCTGATTGGCCTGTGGTTTCTTGAATCTATTCTTCTCCCCCGCCCCCCCCCTTCATTTTGACTATCCAATTCAGATTCAGAAATGTGGCAAGATCAAACAAACAACCTGGGAGGGTAGGAAATATGCAGTAGGCAAGAGGTGTCTGCAATGTGAGAAAAGAAAGACTTGTGGGTAGGCAAAAGCATTTCCTCCCTGCAGTTTAATGGGAAGGCTGCTGTGAAGTAAAGGAGATAATCGTCTTGAAGGATTTATATAAGTATGTAATAAGTAGAAGCTGCTTGTTCATCAGCTTTGGATGGCCTGTGGCTGCTTGCTACTGGGTATCACCTGCTCAGAAAAACAATTTGAACTATTGGGATTCAGCCAGTAAAAGAAGGAAGATGTTTTGCAGCTGCCTGTTTAGCAGGATTCTGAGCCAAAAGGGAGGGGAAAGAAAGATCTATACACACAGAGTTAGTTTTAGGGAACTGATGTGGTTTTTAGGACCACCTGGATGTTTGCCAGCTTTATTGTAAACCTAGCAAACAGCATGTCTCCACCATTCTCTTCTTCTCACCAGGAAATTTTAAAAGATAACTCATAGAAAATAGCTTGTATTTGGAAGGCTCTCTGGGTACAGATATTTGATTGCCGGTGCACACTCAAAACAACTACCGTACTCCTTTAGGCTCTTTAGGGTAAGGGGAACAACTTTGTTTATGAGTAACAGCTTCAAGAAAGAGAAAGTATATTCTGTTTGAAATATATTCTCTTCTGTCTTGGAGTAACACCAAAACAAGACCTTTTTAAGACACCTGGAGCTTTGCTCTTAAGTGAAAATCATGAATCAGATTCTGAATCGGATTCCAAAGGGGTGTTTTGGAACTTCTACACCCTCCTAAGCTGTCACCTTTTGGGGATGAAACCAAAAGTTTTGATTCAATTTGCAGTGCATTCAATTGTGTGTTGAATAAGAGGACCTTCCATGTATGCAGCCAGAGACTCTTGTGTCTTATTCCCTGTGGTGGGATCAGTGGTGGGTTCCTACCGTTTTGGACCGGTTTGGATGCCGCCATCTTGTTTTTGGCTTCTGCGCATATGCAGAGCATTTTTTGTTGTACTGTGCATGCGCGCACAGCATCCCTGAGCAAACTGACAATAGCAGCTGCCGGAATCCACTACTAAATGGGATTCAAATAATTTAACAACCAGTTCTCTGCCCTAATGACCAGCTGGGTAGGCATGGCTCAGTAGTCATGTGACTATGTGGGCATGGCCAACTCAATGTCACTCACGTTGATGGGTGCTTCACCTTAGCTGTTACAATGTAATAAGGGTTAACCGGAGAGGCTGTTCTGTAAGCAGGGTAATAAAGATTAGGCTAGAAACAACTCCAGAATATTTCCTTCCTGCCTTCCTTACAGGATTAGCCCTGTAAAATGGGAAAAAGCCAAAATGAGATTTTTTCCAACAACCGGTTCTCCTGAATAGGTGCGAACTGGCTGAATCCCACCACTGATTATTCCCCTTTAAAATGGATCTGCAGATAACTGCTGCAGAGGCATAAATTAAGGATGATAGTTTGAAACCATCTGTCATTTTTCTTGAGCCAATAAAAAGCTCATGCAAATATTACACAATCTCGGAAAGCCAATTTCCCACTCTAAACAACTAGCTGACCCAGGTTACTGTTTACACTAAACAAGCCTTACCAATCTTACTAAATATTGCATTTTCTCAGGCTGTTTTGCAATGCAGAATATACATCAACGCAGACAGAATAATTTAAAGCTGATGACTGTTTAGGTAATTGTATTCTGGCCCAATTCAGGAGGAAAACTGATGATGAATGTGAGAACACATCTTTAGGAATAAAAACATTCATTATGTCCCCACCCAGCTGCAAAATGAAAGCCAAATTCCAAATTCTGCATAACATCAGGATGATATAAATATTTCATAGTATATATATGAATATGAATATGAAACTATATATATATATATATGAATTTACAGTCAAAATAGAGTAGAGTAGCATAGTGTAGAGTAGAGTAGAGTAGACTAGAGGAGAGAAAAGAAGAGAAGAGAATAACAGAACAGAATACTTTATTGGCCAAGTGTGATTGGACACACGAGGAATTTGTCTCTAGTGTATAATTATGAATCTTTGCTGGACTATAGTCTTTAAAAGTATAACTCATGATATATATATAATTTTTACTGTCACGGCCATCATAAATGACTTTTCATTCAAGATCAAGAGCTCAATATGTACCAATTGAATTTTAGAGAAATAAGCCATGAGGGAATAACACCCACAAACATGCAACCATGGATTCCAATTCAAATACAATTGTGGATAGTGTACCACCCATGAGAGTATTGAAGAACAATATAAATATCAGAGAATTTTGAATTTTCAAAATTTTGAATTTAATTTTCAATTGCATCACGTTGAAAAGAAAAGTATGAGGTGGCTCAGAAGATCATTTTCTGACCTTCTTATTTCCTATTTGGGAACAAGTTGTTGTTCTTAAGTAGCCCAGAAGCTACAGTAGCAGATATACTTGGATCTACTTGTATTTCCATTTTTAAGCATCCTCCCTAATAACGTTTAAGGGATGCGGTGACTCAGTGGCTAAGATACTGAGCTTGTCGATCAGAAAGTCGACAGTTCAGCAGTTTGAATCCCTAGTGCCATGCAATGGAGTGAGCTCCCGTTACTTGTCCCAGTTTCTGTCAACCTAGAAGTTTGCAAAAATGCAAGTAGAAAAATAGAGACCACCTTTGGTGGGAAGGAACAATGTTCCATGTGCCTTTGGCATTTAGTCATGCTGGCCACATGACCATGGAGACATCTTTGGACAGCGCTGGCTCTTCAGCTTTGAAATGGAGATGAGCTCCACCCCCTAGAGTCAGGAATGACTAGCACATATATGCAAAGGGAACCTTTACCTTTTAATAACATTTAAATATCAGAACACTATTTTATTTGCACCATCTTGCCACTGATTCTTGCATGCAGTCTTGGAAATTGTAACTCTTGTGGCCTAATTACATCTTAATATTCTACCCTCTGGAACTTAACTATGGTGTACAGTTTGCATAGCTCAAACTCTCACCCCAACTCTGACTTAACTTAATTGTTTAGAGTAACTATGCTTTCTAATACTATTCTTGGACTGTTTGTTTTCTCAACAGTTAACTGTCCAGTTTCTGGAAAGAATGGTTGGTAAATATTTAGAGATGTAAAGTACTTGGGACCAACATAGATCCAAAGGGAAAAAATTCTTAGCAGGAAGGCCCCCATCTAGTTATGACAGAAATAACTTTTTGCCAGATGCAAAGATCATGTGGAGTATAGGCATATAGAAAACTAGCATATATTTTTTTTTCTGCAGGAGAGGCAGTTTTTTATTGATCTCACTGGCATTTTTGAGCTTCAATTTTTCATTATAATGAAAAATCTATTCTGCTTAATCGCTCATAGAAACAAAAGCTTTATCACCAATAATATTACGATTTTAAAACTTGGGGGAAATATTGCTGTTAACGTTGAGAAAACAATTTAAAATTACAATTATCCCATAATAATACTGAGAATTAAACCATATTAATACCCCAAGCTTCATTTGAATCCAGGAGCATTGTTGTGGAAGAAAATTACAGATCTATTTTTTTTCCTATTAAATATTTTATTTTTGAACTTGAACGTATCATCTTCCATTAAACAGTGTGTTGTCTGGTTACAAATGTCTCTGTGCAATTACAAAGTTTACAATATTCGTTGCATTGATAGTTCTCTAATCTTACAATATGAATAATCAGGATGGTAACTCTATTCATTTCTCCCTCTTAACATATCTTCTAATGAAAATATAAGATTATATTGAGTATGGTCATCTTAACAATCATATATAATAGTCATCATATTGTTTCCAGTTCAGGGGTTGGTTGCTGCTGGAATTATTGGCAGTTTGATTCGTGCGAGTTTTGTGTGCACGCTACGCGTTGCTTGCGAATGCGCAGTTGCCTGTAAATTGTAAATGACAAAAACACATGACAGCAATGGCATGGGCGACTGGGGAACCAGTTCCTGGGCATGGCCTTGCCATTCCCGCTGGTTCGGCAACCCAGTCCTAATTGCCACTACAGGTTCACCCGAACTGGTGTGAACCGGTAACAACCCACCTCTGTTACAATTCTATCCTAACATATATTCTTCATTTCACCAATCTCTATTTATTTCTCATTTCTATTTTTATTCTCCAGATCTTTGTGGATGAACCAAAATGGTCTCTCAACAAGCGGAGATCCGCTTATATCTCTGTATCTTTTTTGCCTCAGTGCCTTCTTTTCATTTTTTTTTTTACATTAAATTTTGATTTCTGGTTAATGAAACGAAGGAACTACATTCTTCTGTAGCATGTCCTCTGATATCTTTATAAATAAAATGTCTGACATTTATGAATGATAAGTGACTTTCTTGGTAACTCTACCTGCTTAGAAAGCTTAACCTCAAAAAATGTGGCTTTGTCATTCATGTACTTTTGTAAGTACATTTGGCTGTGTTGTGGCCCAACAGCAGCCGACTGAGCTGTTGGTGGAATCTGACAGCAATGAACACTATGGGACTGCCCTGGAGGCTGAGGAAGACTCTGGCGGGGTGTTCAGAGTCAGAGCAGGGACTAGAGAGGCCTGTTGGCCACCAGGTGGCGTCTGAGTCAGGGAGCAGTGAGGAACAACAGTGGGAGGCTGTCCCTGATGTACGTATGCATAGGGCTGCGAGGAGGGGGGAACAGCTTTGGAAAAAGGGTCACAGAAGAAAATAGGAACAGGTGGCTACTGATTGGCCCCATCCAGAGAGCTTATAGGTGGGGCGATGGGAGGGGAATTTTGCAGGAAACAATTTACTGATCCAGCCATAGAGAAAGATTGGGAGAATTTCGTGAGTTCAAGCCTTGTTTCATAGAGATAGCTTTCTGGGCTCCCAGCCAAGGGGTTGCTTATCTCCCTCCTTAGTTGTGGCAGACAGCCAAGTCTGCGTCCGTATATATTGTAGAGGCTTGGGACAGAACAGGCTGCATCAGCAAAGAGAAAAGGAGATGGGGAAAGTGGGAAGAACCAGAACTGTGTATGATCAAGTTAAATGGGTGAAATAAATGGGATCGAAGGAAAGGGCCATCCAGTTGTTATTAGAAGAAAAAAGCAGTACACCGTAATGGGGACACATGCAAGGGCAGTGATGGGTTCCGGATCCCGTTGCAACCGGTACAATGCAATGGGGCCGGGCGTCCACCACATGAAAACACACAGCACACACGCACACCTGTGCAGCCCGCAATGCTCCGCACACCTCCGCGACGCTCCAGATCCTCGGTGGAGCATTGTGCAGGCGCCATATGCTCCGTGTGTGTGAGCTGAAGCCCCGAACAGCTCAAATACAGGTAAAAAGCAAGGGCGGGTGGGTGGGCCCTCCGGAACACTGTACCGAAACAGTACCGGGGTGTATTGGTCGTATCCCACCACTAAATCAGGGCATCAAGACCAGAGCCACATGTTAAAAACAACAGCAGCAACCCATTGTCTTGGTTATTCCTATGTAATTTACATCTTCCTCATTTCAAATTATTTTATCCCTGGGAATAGTCCAGAAATGGTATTCAGCTGGTGCAGGCTGGTTTGGGGGAACTGCAGGGGTGGGTTCCTGCCAGTTCTAACCTCTTCTATAGAAAAGGTTCCACAAATCTACAGTGCTGTTTAGAACCGGTTCCATCTCCCTCCCCCCGCCTGTCCGCACAACATCAAGATGAAGAGCGAGAGGAGGAATTCTGGGAGTTGAAGTCCACAAGTCTTAAAGCTGTCAATTTTAAATACCCCTGGGTTGTTTTTTTCTAAAGGGTTAGCGGTGCAAGGGTCTTGTAACAATAGCTTTAAGACTTGCACACTTCAATGCCACAGTTCCTGAGCCAACATGACCAGAGGAGGAATTCTGGGAGTTGAAGTCCACAAGTCTTAAAGCTGCCAAGTTGGAACACCCCTGGGTTGTTTTTTTTCTAAAGGGTTAGGGAAGCAAGGATCTTGTAACTTGACAGCTTTAAGACTTGCCTGCTTCAAATGCCAGCGTTTCTGAGCCAACATTTTGGTTGCTAAGCGTTGTTAAGTGAGTTTCACCCCATTTTACAAGTTGGCCATGCCCACCCAGTCACATGGCTGGCAAGCCACTCCCACCTGGTCACATGGCCAGCAAGCCACTCCCACAAAGCAGGCCACACCTACAGAAGAGGTTCTAAAAAATTTTGAAACCCACCACTGGGGAATTGGTAGTGTCGACCTGTAGTTGGGCCCATCCACCTGCCCCAGTTCAATTTAGCAATGTTTTTGAAGCTGTGTGCATGCATGCAAGCAAAGCACATTTGCAGAAGACCATGCACATGCACGGAAGGCATGTGTGCTCACAAAACCAGTGTGCACACACACGGCAAAGCGGAGGTAAACTTCTATGAAACCCATCTCTGGAATAGTCCATGATCATAAAACAAAGGAATGACCAGTACAAAAACAATGAGCAATTTTCCAAGAAAATAAATTTCACAAACGAGCACAATTTCACTCTAACAGAATGCAAAAAACTGCATTTGGATAGTGGAATTCTATTCTATAAGGTATAAAAAGCTCAGGAAAGGTTAGGGAAGTCACGAAGCTCTGGGATTATTTGACCAAGCTGGCTGGAACAGCTAAGAGTTTAAAGGGCCATGATGTTTCCATCCCTTGTCATTAGGCTTCCTTGTTCTACTCGGCTTTGACATAATAGCGGGGGGAGGGGGGACAAAACATGGAATGTAGAGAAAGCAAAACCATTGGTGACTTCTCCTGGGTTCGGTCAGAGATGGAATGACAGTTCACACTGACCACCAGAGAGGAGGAATAAGAAGAGGTATTACAGCACCTGGTTGCAACATGTGGCTCTCCAGATGATGAGCTGTCATTTCTCTCATGGTTCACCAATTACCATGCAAGCTGGAAATTGTATATTTGCCTTCATTTATGAAAGTTCCATTCCAATATATTACTTAAAAGAGGAGGACTCTAATCAGTAGAAGAGCCTAGGCCTATGATGGCGAACCTATGGCACGCATTCCAAAGCCCTCTCTGTGGGCATGAGAGCCAGCAACCCCAGTTCGGTTCGGCCGCACAGGCGCGGGTGCCTCTGGCAGGCCAGCTGGTCATCAGGTCTCTGCTGCATATGCGTGGGTGTGTGGGTGTGGGGAACCCATGCTGCATATGCATGGGTGCGTGGGTGTGCACATACGTGGGGGGAAGGGTGTGTGTGTGGAAGGGTGCATGCATGCAGGGGGTGGGGCGCATGTAGGGGACCACATGCACAGGGGGCAGGGGGAATGCCCGGGGGCATATGCACATTGCATTTGGGGGGTTCAGGGGTGCGTGCATTCATGCGTGCGCGCACGCACACACACTTTAGGCACTTGGTCCTGGAAAAGGTTATCCATCACTGGTCCAGGACAGTAATGGTGAATCTTTTAGGCTCAAAGTGCCCAAAATGAAAACCCACTGACCATCTGGCCAGCATGCATGCACACCTCGGAAACCTGACAACCAGCTGGCTGAGCTGGACCAACGGCACGCATGCCCACAGAGAGTGCTCTATGTGCCACCTCTGGCATGTGTGCCATAGGTTTGCCATACAGGTCTAGATTACTCTACAAACCATGGCCATTTATTTTACACCTTGGAATTATTAGGATCAGACAGTGTAAGGCAGCTAATCTGGAGGGTTTAAACCAGTGGTGGGATTCAAATAATTTAACAACCCTAATGATTTCTTCCAACCATCTGTTCACCAAACTGCTCAAAAACTTAACAACCAGTTCTCCTGAAGTGGTGTAAACCGGCTGAATCTCACCACTGCCTGAAACCATTGTTATGCAAGCTTGAAGTACAATTATTAGACTACACTTTTCTAATGTCGAGTCTTGCCGCCTGCGCCAAGAACTTCCAAGTTAAGAGGAAACATTTCCTGAAATCCGCTGTAACTCTGTCGAGCTTAGTAGAGATAATAAGGGAGGGTGGTGATTTTAATTGGGCCTATAAAGCTGGCTCTTATTAAGGTGAATGAATGGGAAAGGTAGATCAAAGGCAGCCCTTTACCACCAGCCTGTCGGCAGTATCACTGAGACAGAATTAGCAGGCTTTCCACGGTTGATGTTGGGAAAGACTCCGGCGTTGCCTCCAGTGATCCTCAAAGCATTTTCTTTTCCTCATCCATTTCTGTCTTTAAAGAGCTTCAGCCTTCATTAATATTTAATGCTGCTTGACAGGAGAAGAAGAGGGAAAAACTATAAAGGGGAACAGAACAGGAAAGGAAGGAGGGAAAAAAAAGCATAACTTAAGGACCAAAGTAGGCTGGTGGGTTTTTCTCAGCTAGTAGTCTGAGCCCAAAGGGGCTTAAGACTGACTTTTCTTGAGCTATAGATGTTTACAAAACAGACAGGCTGATTTCCAAGCTGAAAAGATTTTCATATGCAGCTTCTGAGATGTTGTCTATTACCTATTTACACACTGGAGAATTGTCCCCCTCGTTGTTGTTTTTCTTTTTGGTGCAATCTAGTCGATTTTTGACTCTTGGTGATTGCCTGGACAAGTCTCTTCTTCTGTGCAAGATTTCAGGAGAGGCTTGCCATTGCCTCCTTGCTAGGACTGAGAAACATGGACTGGCACAAGACCACTGATCTGGCTTTGTGAGAATAGAATAGAATACAATAGAATAGAGTAGGGTAGGGTAGGGTAGAGTAGGGTAGGGTAGGGTAGGGTAGGGTAGGATTGGGTAGGGTAGGGTAGGATTGGGTAGAGTAGAGTAGAGTAGAGTAGAGTAGAGTAGAGTAGAGTAGAGCTGGAAGGGACCTTGGAGGTCTTCTAGTCCAGCCCTCTGCTCAAGCAGGAGAACCTATACTATTTCAGATAAGTGGCTGTCTAGTCTCTTCTTAAAAACCTCCAGTGATGGAGCACCCACAATTTTTCAAGGCAAGCTGTTCTTTGGTTAATTGTCCTCACTGTTAGCAAGTTTCTCTTTAATTCCAGATGACTGCTCTTTAGAAGGCCAGATCCTGAAGATGAAACTCAAATACTTTGGCCACCTAGTGAGAAGGAAGGAAATTGTGTAGTGTCACCTGCTTTAGTGGGGGGGGGGGTGTTGGACTAGATGACCTACAAGGTACCTTCCAACTCTGTTAATCTGTTAAACTTTGTCTCAATGGAGAAGAGCCTAATGCTGGGAAAGACTGAGGGCAAAAAAGGAAGGGGACGAGAGAGAATGAAGTGGCTGGATGGAGTCACTGAAGCAGTAGGCATGAGCTTAAATGGACTCCAGAGGATGGGAGAGGACAGGAGGGCCTGGAGGAACGATGTCCATGGGGTCGCAATGGGTCAGACATGACTTCACAACTAACAACAACAATTGAGAAAGATCTATCAAATTCACCCACTCAGTTTTGAGACAGAGTAAAAAAAATCTGCCAATAATTATTTGGAAATAGTTTAAGTATGTTTAAATCTAGATTACACTGGACTGGTATTAGTTTAACTGATATAGTGATCTAGTTTGGTAATGAAATGTCTCAAGAAAACCATCAAACTCAGAGAACACAAAGGACCCGACAGTACAATATATATATTCTGTCAGTATTAGCTTACGGTTTGTCCTAAGATGGGGCAACCTTTGAGGGTAAATAGACAATACTAATTGCCAGAAGTGGCTGCAGGAGGCAAGGGTTGTTGTTTTTTTTAAGTAAAAATGGCAGTTGAGACTTGTGATTGAAGTCTGATACATTTTTATGGGTATAACACAATTAACATGTGTCAAAAATGTTATGCAACTTTACTTCTCTATCTCCCCTGAAAATGTCTGTTTCTACCACTTTATTCTTGAATTATGAAGGGAAATATTATCTCTATCCCAACCACAAAGTGCTCTTTCTGGCTCAATGCTAATGAAAATAGTATTATTGACGTTTTGCCGGAAATGTTTCTTTCTTTTTTTAATTAAGGTATGTGGATAAAACAGATTATTCATAAAATACTACATTGTGCTGTTTTCTGATTTCCAAAGCATTCAGCATAGTACATCATGTATCTGAAGCATGCATACCAATGACTTAAGTACATCCAGCATTCAAGAATTAAGCTCTGACTCAATTCAAACATTTCCATACATACTTTCAAAGGGAAGGAAAAATGGAGTGAGTAGGAAGAAAAGAGATAATAATCACCTCATCAACAATACAAAAGAAAGTTACCATGCTTTATGTATGGAATTTATGTAAGAATTTTGTGTAAGATTGTGAAAGTTCCTTTGATCTTAAATGATGTGGATGCAAACATTCTTCAAATATTTTTGTAATGTGCTTGATTAGTAAGATCTCATATACGTATGAAGAAATCATTGCATTTGTCTTTTTGGAAATCAGGTTGGGACTTGCACACAATTCATCTCTGCAAGATATATTTAGCAAGGTTCCCATTGATAATAAAGGCTTGATTCCATAAAATCTTGTATCTTCTAATTACTTGAACAGGTCAGATTTGTTCACAGGTTTGAAACATGGGTGATGAATGAAATGGAGACAATGGAAAGGATCAAAGGGTAGAAGTTGCATATACCTCTTTGCAAACTTCAAGGTAAGTTGTAAGTCTGGATTTGTGTTGGTAGCAGGTATTAATTCCCTTATATCATGGAGGAATAGTTTTGCACATCAAATGTCAGGTTGCATTAATTGACCAACTTAGTTGTAATAATTGAATCAGATAAATGCTTTGATTTTGGTATACTTAAGCCTACCATGAGAGTGCCAAGCAACCATTCAGTTAAAGACTCTGAGCTTGTCAGGTGGAAAAGGTAGACCATAACCTACTACTAGATAAAGTAGAAGAATGTGGGTTAGACAGCATCACCAACAGATGGATTCGTAACGGGATGACCAACTGCACTCAATGTGTAGTCCTCAATGGAACTGCATCTACATGGAGGGAAGTATGCAGTGGAGTACCCCAAGGCTCTGTTTTAGGCCCAGTACTCTTCAACATCTTCATCAATGATTTGGATGAGGGAATAAATTGTATTGTATAAAACTGACAGCCCAGGTTCTGAGACCCAAGTGCTATGTGATGGGGTGAGCTCCCATTACTTGCCCCATCTCCTGCCACCTAGCAATTCAAAAGCATGCAAATGCAAATAGATAAATAGGTACCACTTCGATGGGAAGATAACAGCATTCTATGTACCTTGGCATATAGTCATACTGGCCACATAACCACTGAAGCATCCTCAGATAAGACTGGCTCCCTTGCTTAAGAAACAGAGATCAGCATCATCCCCTAGAGATGGGTTGTCAAACTTGTGGTCTGTGGGCCAGATGTGCCATGCGCTGGCCATGTTCACCCCCCATTTAGTGAAGGAAGAAAAAATTGTGTTACATCACATGAAAACGATACCGTGAGTTTGACACCACTGCCCTAGAGTCAGACAGGCTTGGAAAGGGAAACATTTACAGTTTTCCTTATATAATTTACTCAATCCTGGATGGATGGATGGATGGATGGATGGATGGATAGAGAGAGGAGGGGAGGAAGGGGGGAGGGAGGGAGATAGACAGACAGACAGACAGACAGACACACAGACATTCTTTATCATGTATTAAGCAAAGTGTCAACCCTGAAGTGAACCTGACTGAAGCCATCTTGGAGGCTTCAGGGTTCCCACACCAACAGTGGGAGGAGGCAAATAGATGAGGTTTTATAGCCACAACAATAAAGTTTTCCTGTGGGAACCAAGGATATTCTCACAGGTGGCTAGCCAGAGGAGGAGCAAGTAACCAGGTAACCATCCAGCACCTGGATTGGACAGTGTGATCAGTGACTTGTGGGGGGGGGGGTGGGCATTTATTTTTAACCAGATGAAAGCCACAGGACAATTCAGAGTTGGCTTTCACCAGTTGTGCCAATATGAAGTATCCAATAAACTGCCTGCCTCAAAGTTCTGTTTTCTATGGGTGCATTACTTGGGATGCTGACACAAAGGCATAGTATCTGGAACTATTTGATTGATGAATAGAATTTTAAGAATTGTTATTCCAAGCAATGATAAAGAAAAATCTCTGGTGCTTGATATGGTTTCTTCTAAGCATCCCCAGTTTTCTATCAACAGTCAATGGGATGGGATGGGATTATGGTTGATGAAGCATGAGGGCAGATGGCAGGAGCTATTATCGCAGCTGATCTGATGAAGGCGTCGATATAAGACTTGTGCCACATCAATCAGAGAGAAGAAGGAACACTGGGATTTCTTTCAAGCTTATGCTTGCAGACAGAAAAAAAAAATCAAGTATTAGATTTTTGTTGGCTGGCTGACTCTCTGCCCAATGGTTCCTGCCAATATCTTGATAGCATCTGAGTTCCATTCTGAGCAGTTTGATTTGTGTATGTATGTTTTGCAACATTCTCTCGGATCCATGCCAAAATTGATATCACTTTGAACAACTTTATAACTAGCACGCCTATCATAGTATGCAATTCCATTTCTATGAATCAGTTGCAGCAGGAAGAGAGTGTGGTATTTCAATCTGTTTATATACCACAGCTAGCATGAATTAGTTGCCATCATGGCTTATAAATTCTATGCCATTAATGAACAGTAGGTTCATAAATACCTCTCTTTTGCAACTGGTCTTCATCCTCTTGAATTGATGAGGCTTTAGTATTTCCATTGTACTATAAACTAGAGCATACAAAACCTTTGCCAGACCAATTATCCAATACAGCTCGTCCAGCTGGAATCCACACTGTATATCGGACAGTAATACAACTGAGCGGTTCCAGAGATACTTCGCGAGAAGAGTACTCCATTCGTCTGCTCTCAACATAATCCCTTATGCCACCAGGCTAGAAATGTTGGGCTTGGACAACCTGGAACTATGCCATCTACGGTCTGACTCATGCATAGTACACAAAATTGTCTGCTACAATGTCCTACCTGTCAACGACTACTTCAGCTTCATCCTCAATAATACACGGGCAAACAATAGATTCAAACTCAAGGTAAACTGCTCCAAACTCAATTGCAGAAAATATGACTTCAGCAACAGAGTGTTCAACACCTGGAATGCTCTACTTGACTCCGTTGTTACATCCTCAACCCCCCACAGCTTCAATCTCAAACTGTCTACCATGGACATCACCCCATTCCTAAGAAGTTCACTTACTGTCCCTGTCCTACTGTCCCCATTTATTCGTACCCATTTCCTTTGTTCAAGTCCATGTTTATACTTATATCTGTTATCTTGTACATGTTTGCCAAACCAAATAAATAAAATAAAATAAAATAAAGTATGTGAGAAATTGTCACTGGCCCAGCTGAAATGAAGCAGTTCACCTTGAAGCTTCCTAGTCTGCATTCACATGTAGCTCTTTGTGGCTGTTAATACCAAACCTGTTGCAATGCTAAAGAGAATTGAGAGGCAGTTCTTCTGCTCTGAAGGTTCTACTTTACACTTGAAAGCACTACTCTATTGTGAAACTTCTGTATGATTCCTTAGGAATTGTCCTGAGGGATTCTACCAGGTTCTGTCTTGCTTTCCATGCAATTTAACATCTATATGAATTCCTAGGAAAAAAGCATTAGCTAGCAGAATTGGTGCTGGCTATCATTGGTATGTTGATGATACTCATCTATACTATTCCCTTCCTACATACTCCAGATATTTCCATAAATCCTGTTTCCAGTAAATAAAGTAGATATTGAAACACACAATGTATCAATCCTACTACTACCAAATTGTGACTAGGTCACAAGGTGATGCTATTCAGCTTTTGAAGAAAAATTAGCACATCATATGTGAACACTCTACAACATAAAATATTGTTTTGATATTTCTGAATATTATTTGCAAACATCTTACAAAACTGAATTATTAATGAAAGAAGAGCTCTGTCTCTTAAGGTCCTAGGATTCAATGTATCTGTTAAGTGCCAGGGAAATCAGAAGATCCAGGAGTTGAAATGGTTATGAAGATTTATTGCAAGATTAAGCTGTCTACAAGAATCTGACTACTAATGGTCAAAGCAAATTGGTGGTAGATAAGAGTCAAAGGAATTCAAGGTGGGTTAGGTTTTTTGCATCTCTTGTGGATGCACAGGGTCCCATGACTGATAATGCATTTGACCTCTCCCTCGCACTCAGCCTGGTCATCTCCTACATCATCTCTGAGATTGATAAAGCATCTGATCATAGTGTTTAGGCAAGATATGTTTCAATTATGTATAATGCCGAATAGATGTTATTGATAAATTGTATTCAGTGTGTTGTATCTCAAAATCAAGCAATCATTATAAACTGGTTTAAGGGGTTTAGCCACTGCTTGGCCCAGGGATTCCAACAGAATATCTGCCACCTTCAAGTTTGGGTTATTCCACAATATCAAATCTGGTTCAACTTTCAAGGGTAGAAAGGAAGATTCTCATTTAATATACTTGGACCCTAAAACTTACCAACATTTCAAAGGGGTTACACCAGTGGTGGTATTCAAAAAATATTTTACTACCAGTTCTGTGGACATGTCTTTGTGGGCATGGTGTGGCTTTGTGGATGTGGCAGGAGAAGAATACTGGAGAATCCCCATTCCCTCCCCACTCCTGGGGGAAGGATACTGCAGAATCCCCATTCTCTCCTCACCCCACTAACCTGCTTTCCAGCTCTGTTCTCCTGTTCGGGGCAACAAAAGAAGATCAGCTGGGAGGACAGCCTATTTGCCGATTCTCCAGACTACTCAAAATCACCACTACTGGTTCTCCAGAACCTGTCAGAACTGGCTGAATACTACCTCTGGTTTACACTCTTGCTCTCCAAAAAAGTCCAAAGAGGACAATATTTATTTTTTAAAGAATACATCGTAACACATATATTAAAAATGAATTCCCAGTAAAGGCCATCTTCATTATATGGCAATCTGTTTGGCCAAAAATATTCTAAAAGTTTTGGCCCATTAGTTAATCTATCTGGTGAACTATCTGACAGGAATTAGTAATGAAAACTCTCTTAACATCTCCACGTATCTTTTTTCTAAGTACATTAATCTTAACCCAGAGATTTAGTGGAAGTTTTTGCCATCATATTATACCTACTGACATTATGGCTATTCGTTTAAACATGTTATGTTCAACATCCAGTGATTCCAGTATCCAGTATTCTGAGACAAATATAGGGCCAAATATTTTGGGGGATCCATACAAATTGTATATCCTAATCTATTACAATATTCTATAAATATTACAGATTCCAAATGATACTATCACTAGAGCACGGGTGTCAAACTCGCCGCATCACATTGCTGTCATGTGACGTTTCATGATGGTTTTCCCATTTGCGGAACTGAGGTGGACGTTGCCTTCGCATGATGCCTCGGTCACCAGTTTGACACCCTTGAACTAGAGTATAAATCATATCGCTGTGCCCATTGTCTTCTTTTAAGATCTTTGTACAACTTCACAACCTACTCTATAGCAATAGGATTTGTAGGTTGTCTCTATATAAGTACTAACCTGAGCTGACACTTTTTGCTTCCAAGATCAGCCAAGGTCAACTAAGTCATATCACTAAACTGAATGCCTGCATTCATTATTAACTCCATATAATTTTGCCTATGTCCGTTCATGTTTAATTGGCCCGGTTTCTTTATCTTAGTTTTTTTTTATAGTCCAACGGGAGATATGAATTCAGTAAAAAGAAGACAGGGACTTATGTCATCGTATTCTCAGCAAAAGTAGCAAGTAGCACAAACAGTTGAACCTATTGCAAAATGAACTGATGACCCTACCATGAAAACAGAGAAGCAATAAAAAAGCTAGCAGATCTATTATCTATCACGCAATGGAATAATATAGCTCTTATCAGATTTGAGAAATACATCCAAGAAACCTCTGATAATAATAATCTTCCTGGCAGGGCGTGGTGAAACTTGACAAGTTAACATTTGTCAGATGGATTGAAATCAAGAAACTGAAGATTGCTAGGGCTCCCACAGCTTCCTTTAGAAGAATTTTTTGGGGGGGGAGGTGAACCAAATTTCTAACCCTTTGTGAGTGTCGATCTGATAAATGAATCAGCTGACTGATTCTAGTATTAGGTTAGTGTGGGATCTGGTACCTTGAAGGAAGAAATGCAACAGGAAAAGAAAAATTAAATCGAACAAATAAGATTTAACTCATTGCAGATGTTAACTTCACACTGGTTGTTTTAAATCAGCCTTCCCCATGTCAAGCAGGCAAAAATGCTTGACTTTCAAACATGTCACAAAGCCTTGACATGTTAAAAGACATTAAAAGTAATGGTAAAGGTTCCCCTTGGACATATGTGCTAGCTGTTCCCAACTCTAGGGGGTGGTTCTCATCTCCATTTCAAAGCCAAAGAGCCAGCGCTGTCTGAAGATGTCTCTGTGGTCATGTGGCTGGCATGACTAAACACTGAAGGCACATGGAGCGCTGTTACCTTCTCACCAAATGCAATTCTAGTTGCATTTTTACATACTTTCGAACTGCTGGGTTGTCAGAAGCTTGGAGACAAGTGACATGAACTCACTCCATTACACGGCGCTAGGGATTCAAGCAGCAGAACAGCCGACCTTTCTGATCGACACGCTCAGCATCTTAGCCCCTGAGCCACTGTGTCCCTTTAAAAGATATTACAAAGTATATAAAACAAAGGACAATAAATGCACTAGCCTACAGATTAGTTGTGTAGTCTGTGCTGATGACCTGCCCCTTGGCATTGAAATTTGAAAAGGAGTAAGGCAGAAAAGGAGAGGACATGGGAAAATAAATATTTTACTTGCTATGGAAAAATAAAACAATGCTTATTTCCATGTTAAGTCCCTCATACTTCACTGTCCCATAAGTTCTAAATGTTTTCTTCATCCTTGCCAATAGTAATTTTGCCCACTGGATAGGATGGGATTGTGAGGTAATCAATCAAAATACTAAATTAGAAAAGGGGTTTTAAAAATCCTTTAACATTGAAAATAAGTCTAAATACCAGCTCCATCTCTCTCTCTCTGTCTCCCGCCCTCTCTCTCATGTTCTCAATGATGTTTGCCTTCAATGAAAAGCATTTATAGTACATTATGCAACTAGGAATGTTGATGGAATAAAGTAATGCTAATTTATAATAAACTAGCTGATAACCCAGCGCTGCCCAGGTATTTATTTATCCCAACCTCGACCTTCTATGAACATCGCCACAATTTCTAATGTTGGATTTTCCCCCTTACCAGAGGGAGCCCCCTTATGGTACTGTGAAACCGTTACCATGGCAACTGTACCAGCGTCCACAGCACTGTACAGTAGAAGCCATTTTAAGACACCATAGGCTCTTAACAGAACACACACTGAGGGGTGTTAGGGGTGTCTTAGCCCCCCAGTATTTGTTTCCAGAGAGTAAATAATCTGTGTATCAAGTTTGGTTGAAATTGCTTGAGGAATTCCAGAGTTATGCTGGAACATACACTGAGACACACAGCCATGTTTAGATAGATAGATAGATAGATAGATAGATAGATAGATAGATAGATAGATAGATAGATAGATAGATAGATAGATAGACAGACAGACAGACAGACAGACAGACAGACAGACAGACAGACAGACAGACAGACAGACAGACAGACAGACAGACAGACAGATAAATGTCTTGAAAACACTCATATTACTTTGCACTTTGCTTGGCCAAGCTGATCATAATTCTGGCAACCTGATGAGCCTTGTGGTTTTGATAAATCAATCAATCAGAATAGAACTGAGGGGTACCTTGGAGGTCTTCTAATCCAACCCCCTATTCAAGCAGAAGACCCTATACCATTTCAGACAAGTGGCTGTCCAGTGTCTTCTTTAAAATCACCAGTGATGAAGCACCCACAACTTCTGAAGGCAAGCTGTTCCACTCTGTTTGACCGGCAATTCCTTTTCTAGAAACTTGATTCTAGCAGGTGTGTGTTAATTAAGTACACACTTTTATTGTAAAGACGAGGATCTTCAATGTAGGTGTCTGTTTGATGTGGCAACTTCAGATTAACAAGCTAGGGAGCTTTGGCCCTGCTTATAATTTTTCTATTTCTTGCTGTGGCAAAGAGTGTATTGTTGTTCTCAGGACTTCACAAAATGCCCACTATAATGGGATGTCATTTACAGTAAGTTCATATGGGAGTAAAGCCAGGTGAGCGAATACTTTTGGCAATATAGTGTATTTAAACAAAAACTTAAAAGGATTAAATGAATATTATAACTAGACAGATTCTTTGAAATATAATTTAGTCAGTTTGATATATGAGGTGGTACAAGGACTCTGTAATTATATGAGGGAATAAATGGGGAACTCATCAAATTTGCAGATGACAACAAGCTGGCAGGAATAGCCAACACTCCAGAAGACAGGCTTAAGAGACAGAAGGATCTTGACAAACTTGAACATTGGGCACTATCTAATAAAATGAAATTCAATGGTGAAAAGAGTAAGGTTCTACATTTAGGCAACAAAAACAAAATGCACAGGTACAGTATAGGTGGTACCTTGCTCAACAGTAGTAACTGTGAGAGGAATCTTGAAGACCTAGTGGACAACCATTTAAATATGAGCCAGCAGTGTGCAGCAGCTGCCAAAAAAGCCAACACAGTTCTAGGCTGCATAAACAGAGGGATAGAATCAAAATCACCTGAAGTGTTAATACCACTTTATAAGGCCTTGGGAAGGCCACACTTGGAATACTGCACTCAGTTTTGGTTCCAATGATGTAAAAAAGATGTGGAGACTCTAGAAAGAATGCAGAGAAGAGCAACCAAGAGGATTAGGGGACTGGAGACTAATAAAACATATGAAGAACGGTTGCAGGAACTGGGTATGTCTAGTTTAATGAAAAGAAGGACTAGGGAAGACATGATAGCAGTGTTCAAATATCTCAGGGGTTGCCACAAAGAAGAGGGAGTCAAACTATTCTCCAAGGCACCTGCAGGTAGAACAAGAAGCAATCGGTGGAAACTAATCAAGGAGAGAAGCGAGTTAGAACTGAGGGGAAATTTCCTCACAGTTAGAACAATTAATCAGTGGAACAGTTTGCCTCCAGAAGTTGGGAATGCCCCAACACTGGAAGTCTTTAAGAAGATGTTGGATAGCCATTTGTTTGAAATGGTATAGGGTTTCCTGCCTAGGCAGGGAGTTAGACTAGAAGACCTCCAAGGTCCCTTCCAACTACTTCACTGTGAAAGAAAGGAGAGTTAAGGAAGCAATATTACACTTCCTTGTATCAAAAGTCTTGTATGGATTCTGTAGGTATTTAAATCATTGCAGCATATTGGCTCAATAATAAAAATGCTATACTTAAAAGAATTTCTGGAGAAATACAACTAAATGGCAATACTTCAGCTGTATACGAGAACTATCATAGCAAAGGCTACATAAACTAGATAAATAAGATAAAAAAATGAAAAGTACAATCAATTACAATTAAAATTCTTCTCCACAGAAGCCATTAGATCAATCATAGAATGAATATTCTCCCAAGAAAGGAGCACTTATGGTACAGCTCCATGTGTCACAGAAAATACAGATGATTGTACCTATTCATAGTTCTTTAAGTACAAAGATTGTAAACAATGAATTACTATTTCCAACCCTAGACTAGCAGCACTTGCCCAGGTTCTACTGATTATTAATAGCACAGCAGGTTTTAATTTATGTCCCAGGATCTGATGTTAAAAGGTGCATTACCTTTATACATACCAATAGTCCTTTTTGTAGTTATAAAAGGAGTCTCTCTGCAGATTTTATTCTGCTAGTCAATGCCGATTACAGGAGGTGGTGCTCATCTCCGTTTTAAGGCCATTGAGCCAATGCTGTCCGAAGACATTGCCAGAGTCTGGTGGCCAACATGACATCATAAGCGCTGTTACTTTCCCACTGAAGTGGTACCTATTTATCTGCTTTCATTTGCATGCTTTCAAATGGCTAGGTTGGCAGGAGCCAGGCTGAGGATGGGACCTCTCCCCATCACCTGGAACTCGGGTCTCAAACATGGGCTGGTTTTCCAGCCCACAACCCCAGCATCTTAACTGCTGAGCCACTGAGCTGCCCATTTAGTAGTTACAGCTGACAGCAATTGATGAAAATTAAATGCATGAAAAGCAAGTTAACTCCTTCTATGTAGGACTCTGGCTCCATAGTCACATGCTTTCTAAGATGTCTGCAAGCCAGTGGAAACATCTTGCAGCCAGCAAAATAATCTAGTAATGATGTGATTTTATTGCAGGGATTTGAGGGCAAAAGGAGAAGGGGATAGAAGAAGGTGAGGTGTTGGGTAGTATCATCAACATCATGAATAGGAATTTGGTGAACTCTGGGAGATAGTGGAGCAGAGGTGGTGTAGTCAGCAGATTCTGAGCAGTTCTGGAGAACCAGTAGCAGAAATTTTGAGTAGTTGGGAGAACCAGTAAATACTACTTCTGACTGGCCCCTCCCCCATCTATTCTCTGCCTCTCGAGTCCCAGCTAATCGGGAGGGAATGGGGATTTTGCAGTAACCTTCCCCCAGTGTGGGGAGAGAATGGAAATTTTACAGTATCCTTCCCCTGGAGTGGGGAAGGAATTGAGATTTTTACAGTATCCTTCCGCTGCCATGGCCTCCAAGCCATACCCACAGAACCGGTAGCAAAAATTGTTGAATCCCACCACTGCAGTGGAGGATGGACATGGCTGGTGCGCTACGGTCCATGGGGTCTCAAAAAGTCAGACATGACTTAACGACTGAACAACAACAACAAGATTCCTCTCTCCCATCTCAGAAAGCAGGTTGCAACTCATTTTGTGAGATCCCACTGATGTGAATGAATCTCCCTTGAACAGTAATGAAGGCTGGATTCCACCCATTGCAGCAGTGGTGGGTTCCAACTGGTTAGGATCGGTTCAGCCGAACCGGTAGTGGTTTCACAGCCTGGGTCGCTGGAACCGGAAATGACCCACGCCCCCGAACTGGTTCTCCAGGTGGCATCATGGGTGGCGCAATCTTGTTTTTTAGTTCTGCGCATGCACAGAGCAATTTTAACTGCCCTGTGCATGTGTGCACAGCATGCATCAAGAGTGCTCAGTGCGCATCAACTGCGCACAGAGCATGCCCATGAGCAAACCATCAGTAGTGCCTGCTGGAACCCACCCCTGCATTGCAGGGATGGCAAAATGGCTCATGAGTTTTAGAGATTAATCAAGGAAGAAGAGTACTTTCCTTTTAGCAATTTGGCTTATCCCTAATTGGTGTCATGTGTCTTTCCTTCAAGGGCCTTTTGAGTTTTATTTTCCTTGGAGGCAACTAAGGCTACGAATACGACGCTGTACCTTATTTCATGGCCAAATGTATTTCACTGCACATCTGAACCAATCAGAAGGGGTTTCTCCCCCCTCCCCTCAAACACTGAAAAGATTTCCTCTTGTTGTTTCAGGATATTTCTGAAACGTGCCTCAGAGCTGAAGGCTTGGGTTTGATTAATGTATCGTTTCCGTTTTCAAATTAAAAACAGGAATCCCGAGTGATGGTTTAATAATTTTTGTTTGCTTTTCTGCTCTTTCCATGTGGTCTTAATTGCAGCCTGGTTCCCAGGCTTGATTAGGAAGATTGCACATCTGAATGCAGTTTAAGGCATCGCTTTGAGGCAGGAATTAAGCTCTCTTTTTTTTATTTCCAGTAAATGGGAACAATCTGGAAAGGAACCAGGAAAGAGATCTACCTTTCCACTATCATTTCTCCTAATTGCAGAAACTGCACAACAGGAATAGACAGAGCTTAAAGTGCATTATGCACAAACATCTATTACAAGGCTATTGTAATTGGTTTGGAGAGGGGCTGTTTTAATTTAAAAACAAAATTAGGATGGGGACCTTAGATCGGTATTCTGGGGAGGGATTTATCTTTCCTGCATGTTTTGTTCCATGTGCGCCATGATGTCTTGGAGAGAGAAATTGAGAAAACTTTCCTTCCTTATTCTCTATGGATATTCTCAGTCATCCAGGACATGGTTGCCCCAACTGTGTTTTTTCAAAGGGCAGCTGGACTTTGGTTTTTTTTTTTCCTTGAAGACGTTTTGCTTCTTCTCCAAGAAGCTTCTTCACCTCTGATGTCAGTCTGAGGTAAATCTGAGAGAACTACAGTATATCACAGAAGTGAGTGCATCCCGTCACATTTTGTAAATATTTAAGACTATCTTTTCATGTGACCACACGGAAGAAATGATACTTGGCTACAATGTAAAGTAGTGAGTACACAGCTTGTATAACAGTGTAAACGTGCTGTCCCCATCGGTCAACCATGGCGAGGCCTGTTCTGAGTGGAACCTGTTCTGTTAAACTGCTGTATGGTCTTGGCTACCATGCTCCAGCTTACAATAGCAATACAATACAATAGAATAGAATAGAATAGAATAGAATAGAATAGAATACAATACAATACAATACAATACAATACAATACAATACAATACAATACAATACAATAGTAGAGTTGGAAGGGACCTTGGAGGTCTTCTAGTCCAACCCCTTGCCTAGGCAGGAAACCCTATGCCGTTTCAGACAAAGTTTCAGGTTCTTAGTTTCAGGTTCTTGGCAATCTTCTTATAGCCTAGGTCAGAGAGGGTGAATCTTTTTCTTATGGCATGCCCAAATTATGTGCATGCATGCTAGGCGTGCCCACACCAATTCAATCCTCCCCCGCCCCCTGCGCATGCAAACGTGATCCTTCTCTAGGCTTCACAGCTTTCCTGAAGCCTGAGGAGAGCGAAAACAGCCTCCACCCCACCCCACCCCACCCCGGAGGCCCTCTGGAAGCTAGAAATAGATCGTTTCTGAACTTCTGGTTGGCTTGTTGGAGCCATTTTTTGCCCTCCCCAGGCTTCAGGAAAGACTCCGGAGGCTTGGGAGGGTGAAAACCAGGCCCAACAGGCCAACCGGAAGTTCAGGAGCGGACTGCTGGCGTAGGTTTGCCATCACAGGTGTAGGCCATCTTTATGCAGAGCAACAATTCCTTTTTTCAGATCCTCAGAGAGTTCATTGCCATGAGGTGCCTTGTTTTACTTCCAATGACCGGCATGAGAGTGAGAGCGATAACACCAAATTTAACACACCTGCTCCCCCTTCACCCCTGAGACCTTGTAACACTAATGAGTCGCATGACACCAGGGAGGAAAACCGCTACTTGAGCCCTGCTTGGACATTATCACTTATGGGGTGTACTCACTTTTGTTGCTAGCAGTTTAGACATTAATGGCTGTACGTTGTGTTATTTTGAAGGGACAGCACGTTTACACTGTTATACAAGCTGTATATTCGCTACTTTACATTGTAGCCAAGTGTCATTTCTTCAGTGTTGTCACATGAAAAGATATACTTACATATTTACAAAAGGTGAGGAGGTGTACTCACTTCTGTGATATTGCCTCTGTCTTCCTTGTCACCCTGGTTTATATTCCTTCCATATGGCCTAGTGTTTTTTACCACTCAAATCTTACTGCCTGTTCTCCCCACACACCCCTATACATGCACAGATCTCCTACCATACTTCTCCCAGGTCTTCAATATCATCTAAGGTAACTGTCCAAATATCCACAACCTAACCACAGTACTCTCCGAGCTGCTTCTCCTTTGCACCGCATGCAGCATGCTTGCCCTATGTAGGCTACCCAATTGCTTTCTTCCATACGCATTTCTCACATTCCAGTCCCAGCAGGACTAGCATCTGGTACAATGCTGTTCCACATGCCTACTCACCCATTCTCAACACGGAACATATCTAAGATCGTAACATTCCAGCAGGCAGTAACGCAGTCCTAGTAGTTGGTAGATAGAAATTCATCCTCCAGGATGATAGTGATAGCATAGCATTTAAGGCTTACATACCTCTCCATATTGCTTTAAGCAATATTAACTCTGGGCAGTTTACAAGGTAGAAGCATTATTGTGTATGGCCGCCACTCCCCCTCCAACAATTGCCCTCTCCCCCCATTTTACCGACCTTGGAAGGATGGTAGGCTAAGTCAACCTTGGGCCTTGTCAGGATTGAACTTCCGGCTGTGGGAAGAGTTTGCCTTCAAAACTGCACTTTAACCACTGTGCCACCTGGGTTCATTATGATACAGGAGGTGCTCCATCTGCAAAGCCAGGAGGTCTGTGCCCCAGGCAGCCTTAGGGCTCAGAAAAGTTGCCAAACAACTTGATTCCATTTGCATGCCCTGATTCCTCACTGCAGTTTTTCCCCGTCCACAATTCCTCCCAACCTGACACTCTCATTAAAAAAGCAGAGCTCCAGCTAGACCTCCTCCTTAGTGACCCAAGCATAAGAGCATCAATCCTAAATCCTAAAATTTCTACTTGAGGGTCCATCTCCTTGCATCTGGAAGGGGACCAAGACATTCCCAATATGTCTCCATAGTGTGGATCTTGAAAAACTAAGCAGGATCAAAGCTAATGGGATGTGGTGGCTCAGTGGCTAAGACGCTGAGCTTGTCGATCAGAAAGGTCGGCAGTTCAGTTGTTCGAATCCCTAGTGCCGCACAACAGAGTGAGCTCCCGTTACCTGTACCAGCTTCTGCCAACAGTTCGCAAGCATATAAAAATGCAAGTAGAAAAAAAGGAACCACCTTTGGTGGGAAGGTAACAGCGTTCCGTGCGCCTTCAGTGTTTAGTCATGCCATCCACATGAGCAAGGTGACATCTTCGGACAGCACTGGCTCTTCGGCTTTGAAATGGAGATGAGCACCACCCCCTAGAGTCGGGAACAACTAGCACATACATGCGAGGAACCTTTACCTGTACCTTTAAGCTATAATTTAAAAGAAAAAAATATAAGATGATGCATTGTTGGTCTTTAAATTCCGGATAAATTGTCAAGAATGTATAAATGTACTTCAAATAAATCTTGTAATTGTAAAGAATGGACTTTTTGTCATCTATGGTGGACATGGGATAAAGCAAAAAGATGTTGGAGTAGGATTCATATCCTAATACAGAAACTTCTTAAAGTGAATATAGGAAAAAAACAGAGAGTTTTCTTCTGGGTTTAATAGACTTGGGAAAAAAATACGGAACTTTGATGTTATAAATGCTGACTTCAGCAAGGCGCACATAAATGGAAGGTTATCTCGACCCCCATAATGGATGAATGGCTGCAAAAACTGATGGAGTTAGGAAAGATGGATAAATTGACTGCTCTGATTAAAGGGGAAAAAAAAACAGAAATACCTTTATTTCAACTTGGAAACCAATCCTGGACTTTCTGCTTGAGGTGGGAAAAGTTGAAACTTTGACCTTGGGTTGTACCGATTAAATAGACTTGTGTATGAGAGAGAGGGGGGAGACGAGGGAGGGAGAGAAAGGGTGGCAGAGGGAGACAGACAGACAGACAGAAGTCCAAGCTAGAGGCTAGACTGGGAAGTTGAAAATAGATCCTAGAAAAGGCAATGACAATCCACTGCCATATTGTTGCCAAGAAAACTACACGGATGTATTAAGAGTTTGGCTCAAGGGAGATTTTAGCTTTGTTTTTACTGTTACAGGAGTAAGTATCTGTTAGCGCCTAGGGAAACCTCAGTAACCATTTGTCTGTTCCTGATATACAACACTTTCTGGATTTCAGTCTTCACTTATCTCCCTTTGGAACCAGAAGAAAGTTGCCAGATGTCAGTCTAGAATAAACTTCCATAGCTAAGTTATAAATCCATGGGAGAAAAAGAAGGCTATAATGGAAACACTTGAGTAAAGTATCATAAATATAGGGATGCCTCAGTAAAATATTCAGGAGCCCAAGTTCAAAGAAGGTTCAATTCTTCCCTAAGTCTAACATGAAATGCTTCAAATTAATGTTGCATTTTTTTTTCTACAGAAAGGATCTTTTGTAGGTAAATATCATAACTCAGGATGCGTAAGCTAGTAATTGTTTGCTGCGCCGAAGGATGAAAATATCCCCTTTTAAAAAAAGGTTGACCATCCACATTTCCTTGCAGAAGGAGGTTTACTGCACTTTTAGCTCAACCAACTTCTCTTCCTTCACCGCAAGTATTTTCTCTTGTAAAATAAATGGAATTTATAAATCCACTCAGCTACGGCTCGGCCGACAAAACATTAAACAGTGCAAGGTTTGATTTTGCAAATAGCTACACTTTCCATTTTTATTTATGATGGCTTTTTAAAAAGTATGCTTGGATTGGCCATTATTCTGCTCTCTTTGCCATAACTTTAAATTATGACATTACAATGCCAGGTCTGCTTCTCCCATTTTCTTCAGTTTAGCAATCCTCATCAAACCCTTATTTCTCTATGTTAGCTTAAGAAATTTTCATGGAGGCCCCAGAAAGGGAAACAGCAACCATCTTTCTGCAAGCCTTCGCTGCTATTTCCAGAGCCATTATAAAATTCAAAAGCAAATTCAAATTTTGTAAGGAGAGAAAAGCAAGAAACAATTGAATGTAGGGAATAACCATGTGCAATTTATTGGATTGATGGCATTTAATTCCAATTTACATTAAAGAAAGATTTAAGCAAGCTAGATGTACTTATTTGTTTTGTTTTTTTGTGATATTATTTCAATTTATAATGTCAGGCGCAAGAAACAAGGAATATATATATATATATATATACTGACAAAGAAATAAAGGGAGACTAGTATAGATCTAGGGTGCAGTGGCTCAGTGGCTAAGATGCTGAGCTTGTCAATCTGAAAGGTCGGCAGTTCGGTGGTTCGAATCCCTAGCGCCGCATGCACAGAGTGAGCTCCCATTACTTGTCCCAGCTTCTGCCAACTTAGCATTTCGAAACCAAATAAAAATGTAAGTAGAAAGAATAGGAACCAGCTGTAGTGGGAAGGTAATAGTATTCTGTGCGCCTTCGGCATTTACTCATGCCGGTCACATGACCATGGAGACGTCTTCGGACAGCACTGGGTCTTCGGCTTTGAAACGGAGATGAGCACCGCCCCCTAATGTCAGGAATGACTAGCACATATGTGCGAGGGGAACCTTTACTTTTACCTTAGTATAGATTATTTCAAGTTATTTAGCTCTCATCAGCTAGCCGTACTTTTCTGGGATTCGAACTCAGGCTGCTTACATATTAGGTAGATGTAAGATGTAAGCACCTCTAAGCCATGGGCTCTCCTAGCTTTGTCAGCTATATCAGGGGAGCGACTGTCAGTAAATATAAAATTTAAGCCCAAAATAGTTTGTCATGAAAGCAACTGCCTGAGAAGGGTCCTGGATTGGGACTGAAAGGAGAAAGTAAAAACAGTATGCTCGGTTCCATATTTGAGTAGACCAGGTTGCCCTGATAAAAAATACTCAATGGACTTCGAGGGAGGCTTGTCTTAGGTCTCTTCTGGAACCATAGGGATTCCAGACTGATGATGCATTTGACCTCACCCTCAGGCTCAGCCTGGTCACATATATTACATATATACTGCAATACATTATGATTTAATTAGAATAATAGGTTTAGAAACAAAACCACCCTTTATAATTCAATTTAGCTAGGTTTGTCTCTCTCTGGGATAGCAGGATCTTCTTTTTTTTCTCCCAAATCCTACATAAAAAGCCATGTTTGTTTTCTTTTGCTTGGTTATGCTTTTAAAAAAATATATATGAGGAAGGGATCTTCAGCAAGACGTATCTCCCAGCTCTTATCGGGTGAGCAGGCAGATTCAACTTGGACTAAAATGTATCCAGATGCTGAGCCACGCTGGGCTTTACAGATAATCTTAATTATTAAGTTGCCTGGGATGGAATGTGCAGCTGGAAAAGGAGTGTGGGGGGGTGGGGAATGTTGGCAATAGCACCACAGCTTCCCAAGGATGAGCAAGCACATTCCAGAGAGGGGCGCAAGACAAGGAACTGCACGGTCCTGAACTGGATGGAGGAGGGAGGAAAAATGTGGAGTAAGCACATTCTCCCATTATATTTCTATTAAGTTAGAACAGGGGTGTCAAATTCAAGACCCAGGGGCTGGATCCGGCCTGTGGGGTGCTTAGATCTGGCCCACGGGCCACCCTGGAAACAACAAAGGACCTGTCCATGGTGCCTCTGCCACTGAAAATTGAGCTTGTTTTTGCTGGCAAGAGCTTGCAGGAGGCCATTGGAGCTGAAAATGGAGCTCCGGAGCCCATTTTCACTGGCCGAGCACTTGGGCCACTGCAGGCACCCCTGTGGGGGTGAGTGATGTCAAGCTGGCCATTCCCACCCTGTCCACGCCCACCCTGTCCCCGCTAGGTCAAACACAACCCTGATGAAGCTCTCAATGGAAATGAATTTGACACCCCTGGGTTTGAAGGTTAGTCTGGGGAGATTTTGTCTATTAGGTGTAAGTCAAATGAAGAACTGGATTTGATTGGATCTAATTGTGACATCTTTGGGCATCTGCCTGACACTTCCTGAACCAATGCAATGCTGATCAACAGCTTTTGTGACCTTCTGTGTGGTATAATAGTAAAGGTGGAGGACTAGTGATCATGAGGCTCAAGTTCCAGTCATAGAACCTTATTGGATGACTTTTTGAATCAGCTACTCACTCTCTCTCTCACCCAAACATACCTCATAGGACCATGGTGGCCAGTGGTGGGTTCCGGATCCCATTCCAACCGGTACAGTTGGAACCGGCCAGGCAGCGTCCACATGGACATGCGCAGTGCATGCATGCATCTTAGCATGTCCACGAGCCCCCGCAACACTCCAGCTGCTCTGCGGAGAATTGTGTAGCCGCTGTACGCACCGTGCATGTGCGCAAAAGTACAGAAGCCTTAAAAGACAAGTAAGGAGCTCGGGCGGGCGGGTGCGCCCTCCAGAGAACCATACCGGAACGGTATCCGGTGCTCTGGGCAGGCTCAGGGACGCTCATATTGGGGCGTACCACTTCCAACCCACCACTGATGATGGCAAACCTGAGGCCACATGAGCCATTGCCTTAGGTCAGCTGTAGTGTGCATGCGTGCGCCAGCCAGCTGATTTTTGGTCTTTGAAGGGCCTCCAGGGAGCAGGGGAAGACAGTTTTCGCCCTCCTCAGGCTTCAGGAAAGCCTCTGAAGCCTGGAGAGGGTGAAAAACGGGCCTACCAGAAGTTTGGAAATGGGCCATTTCTGGCTTCTGGGACGCTTCTGGGTTGCTGGGGGGGTGCCGTTTTTGTCCTCCCCAGGCTTCAGGAGGGTGGGGGGGCATGCAGGGGGGGCAGCAAGGGGGTCATGTGTGCATGTGCGGGGCGTGGCAGCAGGTGGTTGTACGGACATGTGAAGGGGGGATTGAATTATGGATGTGGGTACATGCAGGCTTTTGGCACCCGAGCCAAAAAAAGGTTTGCCCTCACTGTCATAGGACTTTGTTGGGAGAAGGAGGGAGTCAGTGTTCTGCCTTGAGGGATATGAATTGAATAACAAAATAACATTAGCGATGGGAGCACCAAGTATGGATTTGACACAGGCAGTGTGATGGAATGGGGGACAAATAAAATTAAAATAAAGGATCGTTATGCATGACCCAGGATTGACCTGCATGGGTTGCTAGGGAGAAAGCAGATAATTGAGTCACTGACCTTATTCAAATTTGCTTCCCTTGAAAACAGTGTTCGTTATCAGTGAAAGTCATATTAAGTGAAAGTTCAGTCAGTTAAAGTTCAAAACCATGAAACGCAGGAGAAATTTCCTGCTTAGAACAGAATGGGGCTGGAGTTGACTGGGCTGCTTGATATTGGAATACACCAGTTACCCACCAACTTCTCATATTTCCCTTTCTGAAAACAAGGCCAACCTGTTGGTGTGTTTTAGCTGTGCTAGCCCATGAAACTGTATTTGTTAATGATATCCTGATCTTTCTATTGAAGCTGTTTGAAATCAAATGCTTTAGAATAGGCATGTCCAATCCACAGCCGAGGGGCCAGATGTGGTCCTAGACAGCTAATAATGGAGCCCCACAAAATCCTAAACATTATTATGTGATTCTATTTCATAATAAAAGAGTAGAGTAGAGTAGAGTAGAGTAGAGTAGAGTAGAGTAGAGTAGAGTAGAGAATAGAATAGAATAGAATAGAATAGAATAGAATAGAATAGAACTGGAAGGAACCTTAGAGGTCTCCTAGTCCACCCCTCTCCTCAAGCAGGAGAACCTATACTATTTCAAATTTGACTGTCTAGCCTCTTCTAATAAACCTCCAATGATGGAGCACCCACTATTTCTGGAGGCAAGCTGTTCCACTGGTTAATTGTCCTCACTGTTAGGAAGTTTCTCCTTAATTCCAGGTGGCTTCTCTCTTTGGTCAGTCTCCAACCATTGTTTCTTGTCCTGCCCTCTAATGTTTTGTAGAATAATTTGACCCCTCTTCTTTGTGGCAGCCCCTCGAATATTGGAGTACTGCTATCATGACACCTCTAATTCTTTTCTTTAGACTAGCCAAACCCAAATCCTGCATATGTTTTAGTCTCCAGGCCTTTGATCATCTAATTGCTCTTCTCTGATCTTCTTCCAAAGTATCAACATCTTTTTTGTACTATGGGGAGCGAAATTGGTTGTAGTATTCCAGGTGTGGTCTTACCCACGTAAGAACAAAACTATTAAAGAGATGTCCTGTCTTATGCATTTGATTGGCTTTCCATGCTAGGTGCAGTTGGCCCAGTGCTTCCTGGGACAATTCTGGCACCTGAGATGGAATTTGTCTAAGAGCTTTGTCTGTTTCTCATCTTTGATCACAGAGTGGGAGATCAATGCTAGTCATCTAGGCATATCTCATCCATGGTTCCAGGACTGCTGGTTTTGATTCCAGCTTCAAGTCTAATTGTGCTGGATTCAATATTGCAACAGCAACCTTGGAAATCTCAAATGACAGTTTGGTGTGGGGTTTGCTAGCTTCCCGTTGCCTTTGATCACATCAGAGAGGTGAGCATCATTGCCTGGGTCAAATTTGTGTGTGTAAGTCGATTGAGTTCTTGATAGGGCATCTAGGCTCAGATAGTGCCCATGATACCAAGGTTGGGATAGGACCAATAGTTGCCCCAAGAGGGGAATCCAGAGCGACTGGACACTGTTCAAGTGCTTTAGTTGAATGGTGTATGTTTAAAACCCCTGTGTCTGAAAACCAACTGTTGCCCACAACTATGTGTTGTATGTATCCTGACAAGTAACAGAATAAGAATAATAGAAAAACAGAATAACAAACAGAATAACACAGCTGGAAGCAGTGATGCTATTCAGCCGGTTCTATCTGGTTTGGGCAAACCTGTAGCAATGGTGGCGGGAGGCTCCACCCACCCTTCCAGACATAATCACATCCTATTTTTGATGCTCTGTGCATGCGTGGAAGGTCCTGCACATGCGCAGAGGTGGCACGTTCATATTGGCAAACTAGTAGCAAAGGTAAGTTGATTTCATCCCTGGCTGGAAGGCACATTGTAGGTCATCTAGTCCAACCCCCCACCAAGCATATGTCTTGAAAAGAGAGTGAATGACTATAGTAGTTTATGGTACTTGGGAGAAGAGAGGCGATGAATGAAATGGAGATGGGGCAGGGCAAGGATGGGAAAGGGGCACCCTTGAGATGTGTGTTGTCAAACTTTAAAGAACTTAGGGCATAAGCAGCCTCTTTACCAAAGGTTAATATGTCTGTGTGAAAGTGTTTGGGAGTGGGCTTTTGGACTATAATATTATTGTATTTTTTTTCTTTGTTTTGTAAAAGGGAAAAAATTGAAACAGAAGGTAGACAGTAGGAAAAGACAAGCATCTGGGGGCAGTTGTGTTCTGAGAAACTTTAAAGAGTTAGGAAGATGGGATTTCCTAAGAAAAGACCAGTTCTATTGTGAAAATGCCTGAGCATGGTGTAAACCTGAGAGCTCATTTCATGAATAAACATAGGTGCTAAAATATTATCTGGCATTCCTGCTAACTAGAAATACTAGCAGTTATCACATCCAGGTGAAGCAGGATTGATGTGTCCCAAAGAATGAGTTGAGAATCTGAGATTATTAATAAATCCTCTAGCTTTAAAGATAGGACAGAACATTACTGCTATTTTAACCACACCTTGACCTAAAATTGTGTTGTGGCTTGCCAGCAACCAGCGAAGCTGGTGGCAGACTCAGACAGTGAGGAGGTTGGGGAGGAACATGGGCCAATCCTGGAGTCTGGGGAAGGCTCTGATGAGGGCTCTGCATTGGAGGCAGAGATGGGGCCAGGGCCATCCGACAGTTATCAGCTCCTTCGGAGTCAGAGATCAATGGGGCAGAAGAACAGCTAGAGCTGTTCCTAATGTGCACATGCACAGAACTTCCAGGAGATGTAACAGCTAAGGAACAAGAGCCACACCGGGAGTAAAGGCACAGGTGGACGGTGAATGGCCCCTCCCAAAGGGAATAAAGAGGAGCGAAAGGGGAGTGGAGTTTGCAGGAGACAATTAGTTCACTTAATTAGTGTGAAGATGTGTTCGTGACTCTCAGAGACTCTTTGCCAAGTATTTTCTTATACATCGTTGCGTTTGGAAGATATCGGCCTGGCAGCTCTCCAAGCCTGATAAGGTCTCTGGTTGTAAATTCACCCTTGCTGGGACTTTGCTGGATGTGAATGAATTCACATTAGTTTAATAAAAAGCAGTTTTGTCGGGACAAGGAGTCTGCTTCATAATTTTGTGAAACCTAAGTCAGAACAAATTGTAAGTAGCTTTGGTTTATACAGACTGTGAGTTGTACTTGATTTTTATTTTATAGTATTTGAAAAACTGTTAGCTCTAGAGCACCTGAAAAAATCTTACAAATAAAATATAAATTTAGCTCAGCTGGGTAGTTGCCAGTAAGATGGAGAATACCAGGAAAGCAATGACAAATCTAAATATGGCAGACTTGTTCTCATATGACAGTATTATTTTAAATGTTCACCTCATTCTATCCCATAATAGTCAACTTCATTGTTCCTAACTGTCCCTCAGACAAAATCTAAAAACAGGTTTTAAAGATATCCAGTATTTTATCTTCCCAAAATCCATTTCTTTCTTTTGTTCTCTCTTATTCCATTTTTAAAGCAAAACCTATTACGCAAGGAATTAATTGCATTTAGGATATTCTTGCTTATATTCGAAATTAGGGCACATGTGGATTTACACGCTCCTTCCGTGTAAAGCTCAAGACCCACCTATTCCAAGTAGCTGGCCTGGCTCAACCATGATCTAATTATATCGCTCCTGATGGGTTTTTATTTATGTAATTTAATTGTATTTATTTATTTAGGGGTTTTTAAATATTGTGATTTTAATTGTTTTTATTCAACAGCCCACCTCCTCCTTGTACACGTCTTATTATATGTCTTTGTTATATGTATGTCTTGTCTAGATATGTATTTCATATGTTTCATTGTATGCCGCCCCGAGTCCTTCGGGAGAGGGTGCGGCTAAGAAATAAATATTTTTTATTATTATTATTATTATTATTATTATTATTATTATTATTATTATTATTATAAAAAGAGAAGACAAACTTTTCTCCATTTTTTAAATGTGGAAAAATAGAAGTGTCTATGCATTCAAAATGATTGTAGATATTTTGTCCCTTTGATATGTCTTTTTTTTTTCAAAATATCACCCTTACTAACAATCCCAATGTGGCTTTCAAAAGAGAAAAGACAGGGCATTTTAAAAAGTCATCTCTTTTCTCAACATTTATCTCCAAAGCACAAGGAAAAATAAAAGAATGGAAAAGCATTCTGTTGTCCTCTAATTAGAAAATCCATAAAATGTGGATTTTGTCCGACAACGCTGAATGAGTTTGTCTACTGCTAACTTCATTGACAAGAAGAAATCTGAACACGCTATAGAGAAGTTCAGATGAACCAAATGAATGTTTTGGTGAAGGATTTTGCTTCTTGGTCAAGTTTGCCTTGATCATGTGAACTGAACTAAGTTAGGTCAACCTGACACTTTTCAAAACATTTGAGAGAGGATGAACCTCTATGGGCATCTGTGTCCCATAAAAAAAGTGATGTTCTCCAGTGCAAATTTGTTTCTTGGCAAATTAGACCATGATCAGACCCGGGGGCGGGGGGGCGAGTCTCTCATCTGGGACTCTGGAGAGTGAAAGAAAGCCTTTCTGTATGGAGAGTAAAATATGAGGTAGAAGAGGAAAACCATATGTGTCAGTTCTTCTGAAATATAACGATGATATCACCAAGAGGTATGTGTGTGAGAGCACCCCAGACACTTTAGTGGCATATAAAAGTTTATTCTTCAACTCTGATCCTTTTTCCCCCTTCTCCAATGGTATGTTTCGTCTAATTGCTGCCTCTAAAGTGGGGAGACAACATCCAGTTCAGTCTTCAGGTGTACAGACTTTTAGCCATTCTGTTAATACAGAACATTGCTCGGGTTTTACCATCATGGAAGTAGTCTACACTTCATGCTGCTATTGAATGATAACATCTATCCCATTGCAATCCCTATGTCTCCACTTTATGGTGATTTTACTATGGTTTCATCTAAATTTAATACCTTATCTCCCACATAGTAATAATATAATATGATAATGAAGTGCTGTGATACGATACGATACACTACTACACTACACACTATACTACAATACAATACGCTACGCTACAATACACTACACAATAGTACAATGCAATGCAATACAATACAATAGACTAAGCTATACTATACTATGTTACACTACAATACACTACAATATGATTGTGTGTGTGTGTGTGTGTGTGTTGTATTTGTGCTGATAAATAAATAAAGGGAGACTAGTATAGATCTATTTCAAGCTATTTAGCTCTCATCAGCTAGCCATACCCTTACTGGGATTTGAACCTGGGCTGTATTACATATTAGGCAGTAGTCTTAGCCACTAAGCCACAGGCTCTCCTCCTTATCAGCTGAGCCAGGGAAATAGGTATATATTTGTGTTGGGCATACCAGATGTCTGGTAGGCGGGAGGTATCATCACGTTTATTCATGTTGTGGGGGTGTTTTTCTATTTCGATAGCTTCCACAATTATTCTCTTGCTGAAGTGTTCTGTTTTGGAGATTAACCTGGTTCCTTCAAAATTAATTTCATGTCCTTTAGCTTTAAGGTGCTGGAAAAGGGGGGAAGTTTTTTTCTTACTGCGTTCTTGTGTTCTGCGATGCATTCATTTATTCTCCTGTTCGTTTGTCCTATGTATGTTGCAAGGCAGATTTTGCATGGTATTTTGTAGACTCCTTGGTTTTCTAGTTGGATTTTGTCTTTGGGGTTTCTTAAGATGTTGGCTATTTTTTGGTCAGTGTTGAAGGCTGTCTTCGAACAGAAGAAGCAACAGACGGCAACTAATCAAGGAGAGAAGCAACCTAGAACTAAGGAGAAATTTCCTAAGAGGGAGAACAATTAATCAGTGTTATTCTGTTACTCAGTGTTATTCTATTATTCAGTGTTATTCCGTTTTCCTAATTATTAAGGGAAGAGATGACACAATAGTTCTCTAACTTTAATCTTGGTTTGTTTGTTCTGAAATGACAGGGAACATTTCAACTCCTCTCTCTAATATACCAAATACAATTGATTCTGCATCACATAGTGTATCTTACAGATACACTATGAATTTACTGCACATGTGCTCATGGTTTCAATTATGGCTTTTGGAAAATTCTTTAGTATTTTTTCTATCTCTATAGATAACATCACAAAAGTTGATGATCACAGGAAGGATGTGTCATGATCATCTTTTTATTTTTAAATCAGCCACATTGTTCGAACGCTAGCAAGATAAATATGAGCTTTGTCAGCGGACGCAAAAACAGAACGAAGTGATCTAGAACAGATACAGTGCATGACTTCATGAATAAAGGTACCTTGAATTAATCAGTGGTTCAATTCTTAGATTTTTTTAAAAAATCTATCTCTTAAATCATGGAGTAAAGGGCACTTTAGCCATTTGGAGACTGCAGGCTTGATTTGAGAAGGTGCTTGCTGAGGGCCATCCTTGGCCATATATATATATTTTTCATCAGAGGCTACCTTCATTTTACAATGAATTCCTTAAAATAAAATAAAAGTATGACCACTAAAATGTTTTACTGATATGATACAGTATATAACAGTTAGAGTAGAATAACATAGTTGGAACACTGGAAGTTTTAAAGAAAAGATTGGATAACCATTTGTCTGAAGTGGTGTAGGGTTTCCTGTCAGGGGGTTGGACTAGAAGACCTCCAAGGTCCTTCCAACTCTGTTTTCTATTCTATTCTTCTCTTTCTTCTACTTTATTCTACTCTCCTTCCTTTGTCTTCCACTGTATATTAGAATTCTAAATCTTCTATATATGTTACTTAGTTTTCCACTCATCATCAAGATTCCTCGCTACACCTATTTTTCCACAAGTTTCCAATTACACAAATACGTCATTCTTTAATGAACCTTTAATAAATATGGAGAGTTCAATTACTCTGGAACAGGGGGGTCAAATTTGTGATGACACAATACCATCCCGTGACCTATTGCAACTTTCTCCCCACCTTCATTAAACAAGAGGTGGGCGTGGCCAGTGTGTGATGCATCTATCCCATGGGCCACAAAACATCAACTCCAATGGTTGGGATTCAAAAATTTTAATTATCAGTTCTGTGGGTGTGGTTTGGTGGGCATGGCTTGGTGAGCATGGCAGGGGAAGGATACTGTAAAATCTCCATACCCTCCCCACCCCAGGGAAAGGTTACTGCAAAATCCTAATTTCCTCCCAATCAGCTGAGACTCAGGAGGAAGAGAATAGATGGTGACGGGGCCAATCAGAAGTGGTATTTACCGGTTCTCCAAACTACTCAAAATTTCCGCTACCGTTTCTCCAGAACTGGTCAGAACCTGCTGAATTCCATCTCTGCCTTCCGACCAATAATTGTATCACTGTATTAAAATGGATTATCAGGGGGGAAAAAGTTAATGCATTTATCCACCCTATGTAACAAATTTAGGCATCGATCAATAAGATTTGACAATATTTATTTAGAAGGAAGTTGCCTTCCACTGAGTTTAATCATTAGCTCAACTAACCTAGAACTGACACCATGAACATTTCACAGAATCTTGGTTTCCCCCCACCACCACCACCACTTTTATATAGGATAGGAGTAAACTGAAAAGTGAAAGAAGATAGGAAGAGAGAAATTCTTCAAGAATTTGCAGTCGAAGGGGACAGAAAATATCTTACT